>NC_045541.1:2230712-2361830 GCF_009769535.1 Thamnophis elegans | reverse complement strand
TCCTTCCTTTCCCCCTTCCTTTCCTTCCTTCCCCCTTCCTTCTCTCCTACATTCCCTCCTTCCTTCCCTCCTTTCTTCTCTCCTTCTCTTCTTCCTTCCCTCCTTCCTTCCCTCCTTCTCTCCTTCTTCCTCCTTCCCTCCTTGCTTCCCTCCCTCCTTCCCTCCTTCCTACCCCCCTGTCTTCTCTTTCTTCTCTCCTTCCTTCCTTCCTCCTCTCCTTTCCCTTCTCTCCTTCCCCTTCCTCCCCTTTACCCTTCCCCTCTTCTTCCCATTCCTCCCCTCTTTCCTACTCCTATATCCTTTCCAAGATGAGTCTTGGGTTTCTTGGGCGAAATAGTAATAACAATATCAATTATATACAGCCCCATTGCAGCACTCGGTGGGTGGTTCACAATGTCAGCAA
This sequence comes from Thamnophis elegans, assembly GCF_009769535.1. NCBI lineage: Eukaryota > Metazoa > Chordata > Lepidosauria > Squamata > Natricidae > Thamnophis > Thamnophis elegans. The sequence continues at coordinate 2,361,427 of NC_045541.1, read as the reverse complement.
ATTATTCCCAACAATCTGGATCCTCATTTTATTGACCTCGACTTTTCCTTAGTAAGCCGTCAAGACATTCTGTTTCTTTATTGCTAATTTCCAACCTCCCCCCACTTATTTAGGATAATTCTACCTTCCTAGGAGAGAGAGAAGAGGGGGGAGAGCCCTGGATTGCTGCTTTTTATAAAAATCTTGGTAGCCTCCAGAGGTGGGTTCTGCTGGTTCTCCCTGGATCGGGGCAAACTGGTAGTGGCAGTGGTGGGAGGCTTGCGCAGAAGTGTCACACGTGTGCGAGAGCATGCACACGAATGAACCGGTAGTAAAATAAATTGAAACCCACCACTGGTAGCCCCACTAAGATAAGAGTTAAAGATTTCTGGGTTTTCCTAATTATATCCATTATTATTTCCAGCTCTTGCTTCTTGCTGAAGAAATCAATAAGACCATGAGAATTGATTTGAAGGGAAGTTCCTCAAGGTCTCCAGTGCAAAGGGAGCTATAGCTTAAAGTGACCAGACATCCCGCTTTTGGCGAGACAGTCCCGATTTTTCACAATTTGTCCCATGTCCCGTGGCATTTTTAAAAGTCCCGATTTTTGGAAATAATGCACGACAAGCTAGGGAACGGCGGGAGAACGGGAAGGGAATATAGCAGTGACGTGCGGTGAAGTTTATGGCTGGTGAGGCAGTCCTCTCCCCCGGCACCCCACTGATTAAAGCGCTTTCTTTGCCCGCAGCAGAGCTCAGGCGGGTGAAAGTAAGCGCTTTAGTCAGTGGGGTGCGTGCTGGGAGGAGAGGAGAGAATCCATATAGACCAAATTTTAATCAAGAAACACCCCCCCCCCCGGTCAATGGTGTCCCACTTTACCAATGATAAAATCTGGTCACTTTACTATAGCTGCATGATCCCATCCATGGAAAGACAAAGAGAACAGAGGAATCCTCTAACTTGAATTCATTGTATTGTCCTCTTGCATAAATCCACCAGTCTCCCTCCCTGTCTAGGTCCTGAAGCCTCTCTTCTCACTCCAGGAGGCTGTCCAGGAGCTTCCCCACATTTTTATTTCAGTCACACTGTGTGTGTGTGTGTATGTGTGCATGCATGTATGTGTTTATTTATTTTAATTTATTTTATTTAACATATACAGTAGCTACCAATCTCAAACAAACTGTAGGTGACTCCCAATCAGTGTATTCTAGCCTTTTTGTTTTCCTCTTTTTTATTTTCTATCTACTCTTTGTTAGAAGAGCCGAGGTGGCGCAGTGGTTAGGGTGCAGTACTGCAGGCCACTTCAGCTTACTGTTATCTGCAGTTCGGCTGTTCAAATCTCACCGGCTCAGGGTTGACTCAGCCTTCCATCCTTCCGAGGTGGGTAAAATGAGGACCCGATTGTTGTTGGGGGCAATATGCTGACTCTGTAAACCTCTTAGAGAGGGCTGAAAGCCCTATGAAGCGGTATATAAGTCTAACTGCTATTGCTATTGCTATTTTAAATTAATTAATTTTCCCCTCTAAAATTATTCAAATTAGCTATATCAGTGTTTCTCAACCTTGGGGACTTAAAGTCATCAAGGTTGAGAAACACTGAGCTATATTCCCAGCCCAAATAAATTACTTGAATACTTTGATTTAAGGTGCCTTATGCTTGTCAATAAAAACATATTTAATTAAAAGGGTAGTTCTATGTGAAGCAATTTAGTTCAATTAGCTAAAACCACTTTGGACCATTGTTTAAAGCTCTTTTAGTGAATTTGTATTCGGAGATAGTTTAAAATTTGAAGAGGAGAGGAGGCCAGCAGGTAGCTCATTAGTAAATCTGATTGTAATATACTCCCAATGGCATTGTTTGAGTTCTAAACATAAGATGATGCAAAGAAACATGGATGGAAACCTGTCTGTAGCTGCTGAGTTATAGTAATCCTTTTAAAATGTCAGAGCTCATTGACCTGGTAATCTAGCAACTCTAGTAGATCACTTGCCAAGCTAGACATGATTCCGCCTATTATAATTTCTTCTTTCTTAGAACAGTAGATGCTATTTTATCTGCTGAAACAATGCGGATGAACCATCCTCTAGGTCAGAGGTGCCAAACTCAAGGCCTACGGGCTATATCTGGACTGTCAGGTGCTCAGATCTGCCCTGTGGGACCACCCTGGAAATGGCAAAGGACCACCCCACACAAAGGACCAGTGCCTCTGCCAGCTCTGTTTTCGCTGGCAGAGGGCTGCAGAATAGCAATAGCAGTTAGACTTATATACCGCTTCATAGGGCTTTCAGCCCTCTCTAAGCGGTTTACAGAGTCCGCATATCTCCCCCAACAACAATCCTGCTTACATAAGGACCAATGTAGTTGGATGAGAAATTTGAAATTAATACTAATGTTATTTTGAACATGATGAATATAATCTTACATTTTATCTAGAGCAGATACACAAAATAAACAGGGTATAATGTTGTTTTGATTTCTACCATTTTTCAGAGTAAGTGGAGCCAAATAGTTCTGAGTTACAAAGGGGAGACAGTGTCTATTTTGTTCTTCCAAATACATGCCACAATTTATACCAGAATCTAATGCAGTGTTTGCCAAGAAGCCCCGTGAGTCTATTTAGGCACGCCCAGTTCTCTGCTCATGACTGGCAGGAACTCAACACAATCCAAATATATTCTTTTGTTATGTTTACCATGCATGAATTGTAACCTATTAAGGCATGAGAGATGATTACTCTAGAAGGAGCCCAGGCAAAATATAAAGTTTTCACTGTATGTTAGATGTATTACATATGGGAAGATTTATAATCTACCACAAACCTACTGATTTGTTCGTTCTTCTAAATATGCCCACTCAGCTGATATTAAGGCTTCGTTATAAAGTATAGTTGGAGTAAAATTCAGAACCTTTCCTAAATCAGTTCTCAGTGTGCCCCAATATATATGCCATTTGTTGCATTCAGAAACTAAGATATATAATAGCAATAGCAGTAGACTTATATACCGCTTCATAGGGCTTTCAGCCCTCTCTAAGCGGTTTACAGAGAGTCAGCATATCGCCCCCAACAACAATCCGGGTCCTCATTTTACCCACCTCGGAAGGATGGAAGGCTGAGTCAACCCTGAGCCGGTGAGATTTGAACAGCCAAACTGCAGAACTGCAGTCAGCTGAAGTAGCCTGCAGTGCTGCACTCTAACCACTGAGCCACCTCGGCTCTTGGCAAGACTGCAGTCAATTGTACCAAAATATGTGGAAATATTTTCATGCAATCAATTATACATATGTAGATTGTAGTTGTAGTTTTATTGTTGAGCTAGCTAATATCAAAATGCTTTTTAACACAGGGGCCCCCAACTCCTGTGGTACCAGGGCTGCGGCCAATTAGGAACCAAGCTATGCAAATGGCGGGCAAGTAGCTATAGCTCCACGTGTGCGACTGGTGGTATATGTGTGCTTGTTTGTTTATTATATTTATATGCCGCCCTTTCCCCCCGAAGGGGACTTGTGTGCAAAGCTCGATTTGTGCGATCACCCATTGCTTGCACAGAACCATCCCCTCTCCCCCTCCCCCTCCCTGCTGCCACCTCTGCTGCCATTCCCCAAAGCCAAAAAGTTTGTGGACTGCTCTTCTAACACATTATTTTCTGTAATTCTTCAAACATTGACAGTTAAGTCGTTCGCTACGGACACCTCTGAGTTGGCCTCCTCAGGGTGCCGTCAGCCAGACAGTGTCGGCTAGCAACCCCCAGGGGGAGAGTCTTCTCTGTGGGAGCGCCTTCCCTCTGGAATGAGCTGCTCCCGGAGCTTTGCATAATCCCCGACCTCCAGTCCTTCCGACGCGCCCTAAAAAGTTGGCTTTTCCAGCAAGCCAGCCTGGCCTGAACAAAACAAATTATTGATCACTGTTAATTTTAATTTTTTTTAAATGTCATTGTCAATTTTAATTGGATTTGGGATATTATATTTAATTTTTTTTAACTTTTGCATTATGTGTTTCTTTTACTGTTGTACGCCGCCCTGAGTTCTTGGGAGAAGGGCGGCATATAAATCTAATAAACCTAAACCTAAGCCTCTGGATCATAACTGTCTGCTTGCCCTTATATCCGAATCTCCTATTTCAGAGTGGCCTTGAGTTCAAGCAACACCTATCAGCCCAGCATCTAGACTGCTTCCCTTCCATGCCTTCGTGCAATGCCAGTTCCTAGATGGCCTAAAACGGCAGTCTGCACCCCCCCTCTGCTATTCTGATCTGGGGCAGCACCGTTAAGTAAGCAACCGATACAAGTAACAAACAGAAACCTTGACACGAAAAACCTTTTGTTTGCTATTTTATTGAAGTTCATTTATATTAAATTAAAAATATATTTCTGACAGATTCATGTAACAAAAAAGCAGAACAGTTTTCAAATTGTTCAGCTGGGATGATCAGCGTAAGATGAAGCGAAAGCAGGTGAGAAGTCTACATTTGCCTTAACAAACAGGTAAAGCTCTACCCTAAAGGACCTCGATAGAGAAGTGGAGTGGGAAATAATCACACTAAGAAAAAGGAGACATCGGTTCCTTCCCCAGCTTCCCAAACAAGAAACAGGAAACCCAGCCTGAAAGGGAAATCATACTAAAATATTTAGATGCCTAGTAATATTAACAAAAATCAGTTGTATATTTTCCACAGTGCATGTTCCTTCAAAGCTGAAAGATGGGAAAAAAACCCTAAAAGTTAAAATAACAATACACCACACACACATATCCTACTGTGTAAGCAAGTGCAGGAAGTTGAACAAACCACAATAGTGCTAACACAGAATCACACAGAATGTCAAAATGCAGTCGGGATCTGGAAAGAGATTAAACCAAGATGGAAGAGATGGGAAGAAGGCGTTGAGAGAGGGGCAATCACAGACCATTCACTTATATACAAATCAACCTTAGACAATCATGTTCCAATGATGCCCACAAAGGGAAATAAAAGCTACATTGACCTTATTTACATAATGCAACTAGCCATATCTTTAACAAGCTATAAAAATACTATTCACATTTTCAAATTAACAAACAGTAGGGCAGTGTTTCTCAACCTTGTCAACTTGAAGATGTCTGGATTTCAACTCCCAGAATTCCCCAGCCAGCGAATGCTGGCTGGGGAATTCTGGGAGTTGAAGTCCAGACATCTTCAAGTTGACAAGGTTGAGAAACACTGCAGTAGGGTTTTGTTTTCCATGTTTACTTCAAAGGTCAGCTAACTTTGAATGCATTGTGCAACATGAAACAAAGATGCAAAACTCACAATATAGTTTCACCAACCTTTCCCCAAAGGGGTTCACAAGATTATGGTCTTTTTATCGGCACGTTAAATGAGAATACCCGGAACGTAGGGAAATTGCTACATTTAGGTTTGCAAGCAATACAAAATTGCAAGTTTTGGAAAATCATAAATGGGAAGTTTAGAAATTCATAAACAAACCACAATTCCTGGCCCCCAGAGCATCACTCGTTACAAAGAAAGCATAATCCAGTATTTCTCAAAATCTTACATCCAAAATAATATATTGAATAGAAATATTCAATGAATATTTCATGATTGTTGCATTAATACTTCCAGTAATTTGTTTTAAGAAGGAAGATATGCATATACTTCTTTTAAAAAAATTAGTAATAAAAGCAGGATTTAAGAAGGGGGGAAATTGATTAGAACGACAGTCTCTGATTGGCATGCTATGCGCTGCATTTTCAAAAATGTGTGCCTATTTCAGCAAATGCAGCAATAAACTTGAAGTTGCTTTTAAACCAGAGAGTAATGACTAGCATCCTAAAAGTAGCAAGCTAGTCACTACAAATCTATATCATTGATTAATTTAAATAAATACATGGATATACAAACCATTTCTAGAATGGCAGCCAACGTTAGATAGGAAAAGAACAGAATCCTGGATATTTTTGTTTACATATCTATGTACTGAAGAACATTCTAATTAAAAAAAATATCCAGACTCTCTATACCTATCTAATTATAAATAAGTATTTTTGCATATGAATCAAGTAACTGCACAGGTTTTGAGTTTGATCCATTGCTCAATAATGGCATAATACACAGATTTAAGGAAATTTAGTCTCACTGACAGTTGAAATGATTTTAGTAGAAATCTTTAGAACTTGGAAGATTTGTAGAAAGCTGTTGAAAATATCTAGGTTGCTCTTTAGTATTTGCACAATTTAAATGCTTTTCAGATGAACATGGCCACCTAAGAAACAGATATCCAATCACTTGGCCAATTATTTTGACAGAAGGTAACTGGGGGGGAAAAAAGCCAAGTCATCTATGATTTGGATTATGAATTTTCTAATTACAGAGTATCCATTTGTTTCCCTGCATTCAAAGTTAGCCTGATCCTTTGCACAGCTGCTTGTTTTATTATCGACCCATTCGACAGCAGTACCAATTTATGCTACATATTTCAGAGTACTTCACTTCAAAATAACAGATTACATATCTACATTTATAAAATAGCATTCACAGTTTACTACTGTGGGTGTATCCCCCCCAAAAATACTTTAGGCTCTGGAGTGCTTATAGGTCATTACCCAAGCTGACCTTCATGTCAGTGGAGTGCAATTGCTTTTCAATGAAGTTTATTAAATTCATCCCAATGAAAGTGCTTTTCCTTGCAAATATGCCAAAGGTGCATTTCAACCGGTTTATCTTGCGGTGTGTTCAGTTATCCTGAAAAGTGCCTATTTCATCTTCTTCTACAATTAGCCTCTTCGTCAACTAAAGCCCCCACATTTGATCTGTTGCCCATTTTTCTTTCTTTCTGTTTTCTTTATGATCTGCTATGGTGTTTTGTGTTTGTGCATCCACAGCCATGGGATCCTATCTTGTGCAGGGAGTTTTAGGGAGTTTTAAGAATCTGGCTGGGGAATTACCAGCCTATTTTAGGACACTGTAATATCAGTGCATTGGACCTGCCTATAGCTTTCTGGGCTGAGATAATGGGGAAGGGAACTGATTCTCTGCCCCCCACCCCCATTTTCAGAGGTCTACAATCAGGGAGGATATTTAGAAGAGGGTGGAATTAGAGAATCCATTTCTATCTCCAGAGTTGGAGATCCCTGGGAGGGGAAAAAGCCTTTGGCCACTGGCATACCTCACAGGGAGTCTAGGAATACATCCTAGGCCTAAGATGATAAAGTTTTGACTTTTATGTCCCAAATTAATTTGAAAACAGTCCATAAGTGTCTGCAAATAGATGGTTGTGAGCAGTAAGCATGGCCTCTGAGTGCTGTATGACCACTTATCCCTATCTTACGCTGTTCCAATCTAATTATTCTGATCATATTTGCTAAAAATCTTTTTACTAGCTGAAAACAAAACTTTTCATAGCTGTTTTAGTCTGATTCAAACTGACCCCCTCATCAAGCATTATCAATCAGTTTTCTTGACTTTGGATGAGAATGTAAACAGTCTTTGCCTTCTGAAACTAAAGAAAGTAATCCTTTTATGAATATATTTTTGGAAAAAAATATCTCACCCCTTTTTTTAACATAAAGCCAATAGTTTCAAAGCACTTTGCATACTGAGGCCCCAGGTGATTCGGGTTCATTGCTTATATAAGTGCATTTTTTTTTCAGAGGTTGGCTGTGATTGTGCCACAATGATGTCAATAACCTTACTCAGCTGCTCCCTGTTGTTCCCACTATGATCAGGAATAATTAACACTAAATACATACTTTTTCTGTGCAGTATTATTTCACAAGTAAATAGGTGCATGGAAATCTACCATTTCCTTTTGAGTTGAATAGAGATTTCTTGCAGCAGATTGAAAGAAATAAAAGACACAGTTTTACAGAGGTGTCTGTGGGGTGTGTGTTGTGTCGCCAAAGAGCAAAGGGCAGCTGTGACTGTGTGCCAAAAGTGCACTTCTTTTTATGTACACCACTTCTGACAGTTTGTAGTTGGCATATGTGGATATGCCCCAGCTTTGCTTATAGCACCTCTATAAAAGTTTTAGCAAAGCAATTGAGAAAAACAGCCTTCAAATTCTAAATGCTTTCATCAGAGCAATGATACTCTCAATTAACTAAAGGACCTGATTCAGCTAAGCAACACTGTCTGGTTGAAAGGTTTAGAATAGGAACAAGATTTACATTATGTTTATTCACCCTGTGGCACCTTTGTTTGCTCTCAAGTGCAGCAAGCCCAAATGCAGGTGCAACATACCAATTGCCTAGGCTTTCGACAATATCTGCACCTTATTAAATTAATGCCTATGGTAGGAACATGGCATGCATGCATATTTATTAACGCTTGATACCAATAATATTAAGTACTAAGATTTTAACTGAAAAGGTTGAATTAAAGAAAACTGATTTTGAAATTTAAAAAACTGAGTATAAAATTATTACCTTCATTTATTGAAAAGAATCCAGAAAATTAAAATATTACAAAGACTACAAAGTTAATTAAAATATTAAAAAAATAAAAAGTGTGGCAGAAAAAGAAGACCCGTGATACGTCAAGGAAATCTTTTCAATTCAATATTTCCTTGGAAGATGTCTTCATTTGAAGGGCACTGTCACCAATTCTAAGCCTATCTATTTTTCTGCTTACATAACAGATTTACTGCTCATGTGGAAAGAGCAGGGTATCATATGAAAATAGGTATAATGGAATAGTGTAGAATAAACAAATATGAATATAATAGAGGCATAAAGAAAATTACATCTAAATGAAAACTTAAGCCAGGGTGACAATATCTTCAATCCCAAATTATTCTGTTTTGCCAGAATCTCTCAATCTCTGCAATGTGAGAACTTTACAAATGAAAAAAGTATGTTGTTTAAATAAGTCAGCTGCTGCTGTCATGTGGGGTACTTCACTTTAAATTCAGGGCATTTGTACAATGTAAGGCAGTGGTTCCCAAACCTGGCAACTTTCAGACTTGCGTGGCCTGACAAAACCGCGCTCGTCAAAATAGTGGCGACAAAACCGCGTTGCTAAAACCGCAACGTCATCACCGCGACGTCAACAGCGCGGCGACAGAAGGGCGCTTTAAAACAGCGCAACGACAGAAAGCCGATTTAAATTAAGGTAAGGGTTAGGATTAGGTTTAGGGTTAGGTTTAGGTTTAGGGTGCTGAGCGCTTCGGAAGGGGCAGATTTGCTCTCCGCGCTTATGTCGTCACGCTAGGGTCGCCTTTTTCCTTAGCGCTTCGGACAGTTGAAGTCCACAAGTCTTAAAGTTGCCAAGTTTGGGAACCACTGATGTAAGGAATGTTGTAATTATAGTCACATGCTACATTCAATTAGTTCCCAATGGCTGCTGCAAAGCAGACTTAGCATTATAGCAGAGTGCTGGGGCCTTCCTTCACAGAGGCCCAGGATCTAATCCCTGGAGCTGAAGGATGCATTAGGATTGCTGCTACAAAAGAAAAGGAAGATTGCTCAGAACGGTTGACTTTTATACCATTCCTTCTTCCTTCCAGAGGAAATATTTATTGCCAATGCAATAGAAGGTGAGATATGGCTACTGTTGCTAGGGGGAAGTGGGATGAAACAAGGGTTCCTTCCATTGGGAAAACAGGATTCTCAAACAGCAATTAAAAGTAGCTTCAACTAAATTCCAGGTGCCTCGGCCATGACAATACTGTCTCAAACCTCTAACAATCTGACAGTATGAAATCGAACAAGTTGTACATCAATCTTGAACCAGCAGGAAGTTGTGGTATGGTGGACTTCCTTGTTACCCTTGTGCACTAATTACATGCCTCACCTGACAAAAGAGAATTATGTCAATTACACAAATAGATTTCACCGGTATATTTGTGGATATTAACCCTGGCCAGTAGTACATTTAGTTCATTTTTCAACTGATTTTTTTTTTGTACTGTCATTTAGGATATTATTTTTTATAGTTTAGACAATACTTTAAAGATCAATGATAACCACAGTTTCACAGCTACGGCTACTGTGAGATTTTGAATTAACTATTGGTTGGGAAAACTAAAATTTTATGCTATCTATCTGATTCAAACACTTTCATTCTAAAATCCTAAAGAAGAAATACAGTAATCCTGAATTTTAACATCTATTACTATACAGTCCAATATTTTGCATGAGAAAATAAAGCTAGTATTATGAAGTTGGGATCCACTGCCTAGACTTTATGATGAAGTATAGAGAGAAACATGCCTTAACATTGGCCCAATGATGTCCTAATTACTGCATGGAGAAATTTGCAATATAATTAGTTTGATTTATTTACTTAATTACTGAGTTTTTAAAATGCCACCCCATAACTATTAAGTGTGGGGTTGTTGAAAACAAACTGTGTATATAAAGAGCTGCATTTGCATGAAATGTAGCAGGAAAAGATTATCTTCCTTTCAAATTCATTCATTAAAAAAAGCTATCCATTCATAAAAAACATGTTGAAATAAGTGGTCCTGTATTTCAATGGAAGACAAGTTTGTTCTAAGGTTTGGCTCTGTGGAATAGGAAGGAGTCTGACACGCCAGTCTCTCTTCTAGAATCAAGGGAGCTGCAATTTACACAGGAAACTCTTAAGGGCTTATATGCAGGACACAGAAATGTGCCAGTTAATGGCTATTTTTTTGGAAAATTAGAAGTGTTGAAGTTTCATGGCTCCTTCTGGCAAGTTCTGTACATAGGTAGGGAGCAATAACTTTTGAGAAGAATGGAAGCTACTGCTAATTCTAAGGTTTAGCAAGCTATCAACATGGAAGAATCAATAATTTAGCATTCGGACTACAACATCCAAAGCTCACACACTAGGTCCCATACTGTGCCCTTAATAAATATTGGTTACAAAGCTATGGCTGATTATAAATGTAAGTCAGGCAACTAGAAGACACAAGCTCTTTGAATGAAGATAGCTACAGAAGATAAAGCAATGATTTTCAAATATTCCTGATTTTTAAGACCACTCTTTTCTCTTTTAGAAATAAAAGCATATCTATGACTTACATTTTAACTGTTTTCCCTTTTTGCAACAAAAGCAAATTCACTGAGCTGGAAAGATCATATTAACTATTAAACTTTTAAGGAAGAATTAGAAGGCCGCAGTGTTAATTTAATTTTAAAATCAAGGTTTGAAGCAGGGGCGTGAATGTCTGCAAGAAGTGGGACACCTGGAAGAATATATGTTGCAATATTCTGATGCAAACCACCCCAGTGTTGCATACAACACTGCAATAAATGTGTAGGAAAAAAAATAAAATTTACATCATGTTATCATAATGCTTGTTTTTACCATTTTGGCATCATCGTAGTTAACAGTGGAGACCTATAGAGTTTTGCTAAACTGAAAATCTGGCCCTCATCAACATTTCATTTCATATTAAATAGGAAGAAGGAAAAAAAGGAAACTGTTGTGCATATTTCAGCAGAGAAATTATTTGCTGTTTTATACTTTTTCTGTGGATGCCTGCAGAATATGTGCAGTTTAGTTTGAGAATTTTGGGGCTATCCAACAAGGTGCAGGTTGAAGAAAAATAAACTGCTTATCTGAAGAAAAATATCCATATAAAGTCAGAAAGCTCGTTTTAGGACGATAAGTTCAAATACTTCTCTAAATGTCATTAACATCTGTGTTTCCTAATTTGAGAATATCAGCAAGCAATATTCTAGACCAGTGTTTCTCAACCTTGGCGACTTTAAGTCCTGTGGACTTCAACTCCCAGCTGTGCTGGCTGGGGGTTTCTGGGAGTTGAAGTCCACAGGACTTAAAGTCGCCAAGGTTGAGAAACACTGTTCTAGACTGATCATGGACAGAGTAATTAATTCTCTGCTTTCTAAATTACATTGGAAAATGGATTTGGAGGTTGCACAATTTGATAGTTTGGTTCTTTTTTATTTAAATTTCCTGTTTGGGTCCTTTCTGGTCACAGCTGTGGGCATCCTAACAATTGGCTCTGTAAGATTTGTCCATGCCATGCTTTGGCTCCTGCCTTAATCTCCAGTAAAACCATTCTGTCGCTGATAACCTCATGGGATGTGTTTTTTCTTTGCTGAATCCCAAAATAACATTCCTTTTATACAGCATACTGAATGAATGAGTAATGACCTGCTATTTAAGCGTATCAGCTTTTATATCCATCAGCTATTAAATAAGTAAGTTTAAACCCTGCCTCTTGCAAGGGTTTCTTAATATGCTTCTTTGTATTTCTGAAGACAGACCCTTATCTTGTTGCACTCCTTAAATTTTGTCCATCAGAGTTAAGCACAAATCTTATTTCTACACCGGTTCTCTGTTGTTCTACCTTTATTTTCTGCTTTGAAATGAATAAATAGCAGATTGTACACACTAAAGTAACGGATTCCTCCTAAAAGTGCATTCCAAATATATTAAGATAGGAGAATGGAGGCGATTCTTTTTCTATTCTTGTGCCTTTCAATGCTACAATTTCAAGGAACCAACTCTTTTTCTTTAAATCAACATGTAAAAGCTAAAAGTAAAAAATAAATGAGCAAATGCTGGGAGATTACTTACGGATTTCATTTGAGAATATAACAGCCACAAACACCCTTAATTTGTTTAAGTTCTTGTTTAGTGTTTCTTCTTTGTGCTAGAACAAAACCTCTCAATAACAGTCTCATAATAGTCTTCACTGGGGAGCTCAAATCAGTCCTTTTCCCCCTTTTACCTTCAGAGTTCCCTTCAAATGTGCTCCTTTCCTTGTAAGAGCCAAAGTTGGTACTTCAATATTATTCCTGTGAGTAGTAGTTGCACCGATGAATGAAGTTCCAAAGGCTTGACTTTCACTTTGTTTTGGCAATTCCAGAGTCACCTTTTCATGTATAGATATAATATATATATTTATATTACTATTCATTTTACATTTAAAATTATTTTATTTTGCTGGTCACTTCCATATTGCTTTATTCAGATTCCAGAATAAAGTTCAGAGTAAGGAGAAAATATAAAGAGAATGAAAAAGAAAAGTTTAAGTGCAAATTAATTTTCCAGTGATTTCCCGAGTGTGTTTTACCTGTCCTTAGTTTTTTTTTCCTTTTTCCATCTTCCCTCCTGACCCTGCCTTAAAAATGTTAAAAGTGTTTAAAAATCCAGTGTTATTCTTCCTTCTAGTGCTATATAATGATCAATAAAGAAATGGAGGGGAGAATTATTACACGTTGCATTCAATGTGTATAAAACATGAACAGGAGACTCTCTTTATATAAATATTCAGTATTCATTGGCACTGTGCCCTCAAAAAGCCCACGCTAGTTTGTGTCTGTGTGTGTGTCCTGATACAATTTTTGTCTTGTAGCCACCTGTAATTTCATGCACCAGAACAAGAATGAATGAGGTCTCTGCCTTTGGAAAAGTAGAGAGAGCAAGCTGGATTAGACATTTTGATTAGGGGGCAGAATTAAAAAAAGGTTAAAGAAATTGGCCTTTCAATCTCAGTCAATAGGTCATTTACCTGTGGTATAAAAATTGTCTTTTTCTACCCCTTTCCACCTTTTGAAACTGCCTTGCTTTCTGTGGGAATGCTTCAGTGGCTCTGGCACTTCCTGCTGATAGAAACTGACCGGGGTGACTTTCTTGGCAGCCCCCCAGCTGGATCCCTATGAGAACGCCAGCCCGACAGCAGGCAACCACTTCAGGGGCTGTTCCTAGCGTGCGTGGCTGTTCTGATCTTTTCTTCCTCCAAAAGAAGGGCATGGAAAGGAAGAAAATCCAGACTTCCCCCCCCCCCTTTTTGTTTCTTCCTAAATTCCTGGAATCATCGACTGAAATGCGTCCCTTCTCTTTACAGACATCAAATGGAGGGAAGATTTGAGAAAGAGAAAGTAAGAAAAGGGGGGTAGGAGGAGAAAAGGGGCAGGGGGAAGAAGGAGAGAAGGAGAGTGCTGGTATGGTTTCCCCATTTCTCCCTGGGATTACACTACGGTGTTTCGGTGTCTGTAGGGTGGAGGGGGCAGCATCATGCCAGGCTTCAGAGAGAACTCTGAGAGGTATTCGGGGTTCTCGGCCACAGTGGGCCGGATCCTTCCGTTTTGTTTGTAAAAATATTTTGTGCTGTATTCCTGAAGGTAGTCCGGATGCTGGAGGGTACTTTGCGGAGGCAGGCTGTGATTCCAATAACCTGGGTTATCAAATGCCCTTTTGGGCTTTTCTGGCAACGGAAGCCCATTTTTCTTCAGGTACTCTGCGTTTTCAAAGGTGCTTGCGAAGGTGTTGAGGTACAGGGGCTCACTCACATATTCATCCTCGGCTTTGGGCTGCCCAGTTTGGCTGTTGTGATAATCTGGGTTGTCCAGAGCTTGAAGATCACCATTCTTCCACCGAGAAACAAATGGATTCTCCTCTACTGGATTCAGGTGATCTTGGAAAAAGAAAAGATACGTTAACTGAAATGAAAATAATTTCTACTGCAATGTGTACATTAAGGAAACATAACATTATACATTTGTGGAAATAGTTTGTAAAAAAATGCATGCATATAAACTAGGGAAAATGCACACATAAATGCATAATTGAGTGAGAAGACAGACAAAACTCCATACATTTGAAACACAAGTTTGGAAGCACTCATGGAAATGACTAAAAGGAATTTATGGGTAGGAACTGAGGCTAAAGGTAATGGAAAAAAAACTATCCCATCCCTGTCAGCCTGTCCATGCTTTAAGTTCTATAATGGAAACATTTCTCTGAGTCCTTTTTTTCCTTTTGGGGAAAACACTTCTCTGATCAAACATTGCCAGCTATGGAATATTCTACTCCTAACACCGAACATTTCGGGTATATGTTTTATCTAATACTGCTTTTTTTTTCCTGCAGTGTTGCATTATTGTTATGCTTTTATGTTTTTATGTTTACATTCAGAGTGCTGCATCTTCATAACCATCAGGTGCCGTCTTGCTAACATGACTTTCAATTGAGATAAACTCAGTCACATTTCATGTAAGTGAAAACAAGCTGCTCACTAGGAATAGGTGAATGCAGAATCAAAGAACTGGGTTGTTACCTCCTGGTCTGCAGAAACATAATTTGGCATCAGGAAAAGAGTGTGTGTGTGTGTTTGTGTGTGTGTGTGTGTGTGTGTGAGAGAGAGAGAGAGAGAGAGAGAGTGTATGTGTGTGTGTGTGTGTGTGAGAGAGAGAGAGAGAGAGAGAGAGAGTATGTGTGTGTGTTTGTGTGTGTGTGTGAGAGAGAGAGAGAGAGTATGTGTGTGTGTGTGTGTGAGAGAGAGAGTGTGTGTGTGTGTGTGTGTGTGTGTGTGTGTGTGTGAGAGAGAGAGAGAGAGAGAGAGAGAGAAACAAGATTGGACAATAAATAAGATTGGGCAATTTCTTAATTTCTTTTGCATTAACATGGAATATTTCTGATGGGGAAAATGCTAAGAAGTATTTTAATTATTCCATCCTTATTCTGTGATGCTTTTAAAAATAATGTTCACCCAACCTTACCCATAAAATAGCTTGAAACTAGTGTCTGATGGATGCCAAATTGTAAAACTACACGTTCGTTTTCAAGTGAGCTGAGGTAACTCTACTGACAGTTTTGCCCACATGCCTCAATTATATTAGAATCGGTGATACAAAAAAAAAGTTTTTTTACATTGCCTTATTAACTCTTAAGGGAACAAAACACTTATATCCAAAATCTTACCTATCTTATTGTGACAAAAGGGGTTTTGAAAATAATAACTAAGGCTTAATTGGTTGTAGCTTGGATATCAGTTGATCATAGAAAAGATCAAAATATTAAAAAAGACCCTTGCTTTTTAAAAGTTTCCTTGCATTTCAACATTTAACATTAAACATATAGACTAAACCAAACACACAAAAAGAAGCTATGCAAGGGAGCCAAGTCATTCTTGTGGAATCCCCCCCCCCAAAAAATTGGATTGGGGTGCAGAGAAAATGCCATAGCATTTTAGCTCTGGTTACTTGACCTGATTTTGCAGGAAGCAGTGCATTGCATAAAAACCCCTGGGCTGCTGAATGAGTGATATGGATTTTAATTACTTAACAGTGCAAAATGTTGAAGCTTGACCAAACAGGATCACCTCTTCCGAGGAAGAGGCAATGAATATAACAGGGAAATGCTATCCATTTTCTTTTCCATATGATATGGTTGAGTGCATTAAGGGCAGCGGGAAACTAATGATGCATTTCCTCATAGTCCAGTGATCATGCTGTTCAGCTGGACATTGGGAAAAGCAAAAACAAAAACCCTCTTTACTTGAAAGTAACCTCTACTCTGCAGCTAAGCTTGCAATGTAATTGGTAAGTCGAGGCTCTTCTCAATGCTACAAGTAAAATGCCAAGAGTTTGAGGTCCTAGAAACTCTTCCATCGTAAAGCCAAGGTAGAAAAACAAGACTCTGCTCCTAGGAGATGTGCCTTTCATTTTACAGGTTGAATTGGCTTGACTGAAACAGAGAATAATTCAGACAACCCAGTATTAAACAAGAACCATGTGAATGTTAGGTTGCAAAGAGAGTGGTCTTTCCCCACTTCCAAAGTCTTCCCAGGTGCACCAAAGGGAATCAGAGCATAGCCATCCTGTGATACAGGTGGCCACGTTCTGGGGATAAGTAGCTCCACGAGGAACCTGGCCTGATGCCTTGTAAGGCTTTGGTTCTTTGGCTCCATGCTTTCTTGCCTATATGTAAATGGGTGGATTGGATTATAGCAATAGCAATAGCAGTTAGACTTACATACCGCTTCATAGGGCTTTCAGCCCTCTCTAAGCGGTTTACAGAGTCAGCATATTGGCCCCAACAATCCGGGTCCTCATTTCACCCACCTCGGAAGGATGGAAGGCTGAGTCAACCCTGAGCCAGTGAGATTTGAACCGCCAAGCTGCCGAACTAGCAGTCAGCTGAAGTGGCCTGCAGTGCTGCACTCTAATCACTGCGCCACCTCGGCTCATATGCTTAGGAAAGCATGTGTGGCCCAAGCTTCAACCTGGGAATCTATGGCTCTTTAGACAGAAAAGATGATACTCCCCTACCTTGCAATGGTCGTTCATCCAAATAAATCTTATGCAATGGTACCATTTACCAGTTGCGTTTGGCTGATACCAGCCATTCTTGCCCGGGTTCATTTTATCTGTACAGAGCTCCAACCAGAATAATCTCTCAGTATTGATTATCCTGGGCAGCAGGGGTGGGGAAATATGATCCACGAGGTGAGAGATATACCTGTTTTGCCCTTTTCTGGCATTGGAGTCATATAGCCTTCTTCATCCAGCTCGGTTCTTGGCCCTCGCTCTGGGATAAAAACTGTCGGGTCAGCGCTATACCTCTGAGTGATACTGTCCTCTTGTGAAAGACTTGCCACTTGTTTCCGTAGAGTACCATTGCAGCAAGTGTCGTCACAGATCTCAGCACCTCCTTGCCTGATGGGAGCTTCTGGAGGTATGCCTGGTATGGCAGTTCTGTATGGCAAAGGGACTCCTTGTTCCGTAGACAAACTTCCATCTCTGTAGATAAACTGATTCTATAAGAAACATAAAACATCATGTGAAAAAAAAACCTTGCAGAATTAACATTACAGCTTAGTTTCATGCATATAAGACGTTCAATTCCAGCCTTCTGCAAAGCAACCAAGACCTGGCTGTTCCGGCAGGCCTGGGGCTGTTGATTTTGTCCAGCCCCATCCTAAGTTGTGAATGTTGTGGATCTTTTAATGTTGTCTTGTTTTTGTATGTCCTTCCCTTCCCCTTTTTTACTTGTAAGCCGCCCTGAGTCTCTTTGAGAGTGGGCGGCATACAAATTAATAAAATAAAATAAATAAATAAATAAATTATTTGCTCAACAGGCACTTTTGCTATGCAGAAGTTTTAGTTGTAACTGTTTCAGTCAACATTACACAAGTTTTTTTAGTTTGTTGTTTGACTTTGCAAGCAAAGGAACTGCGTGAATTCCACATGCATAGGTTTGCATTATTGCTGGATTCAACTCAAATTCCATTGGCTTAAAGTAATTCAAGATGCTTAGTTTATGCTTTTCAAATATTACACTTCAAAAACTGAAGCTCAGTGCATTTTTCTTGGATTTCAGGTTACCATACAAATAATCTGCTACCTCAAATAAGAGCCTAACCCTAATCCATCAATCTATGACTGCCAAATCTAAATTCAACATAAAATGTAAATAAATCAGGATCAGATCCCATTTAACATAGTTCCAAAATCTGATGATCTCTATGTTATTTCTGTGTTGTTGTTGTTTAAAAAAATAATCCCTAGTATTACAACACATTACCTTCTATGTTCACACTTCTAGGGCCTGTAAGCTACCTTCCATCCCTCAAAACCTGGTCTGAGAAATTGTGCTACATTTATCCCTGCCAATTCATTTTGCATTTCCTAGAATTTCTCAGATGCTTTTGCCAAGATAAATCACAACATTTCACATAACGTGAAATGCAATGGAAAGGACACCAAATATCCTAACTCTGGAAATTAGTTGGCCTGCAGAAAGATTCCTTCAGTGACCTCCGCAACTGAGGCCACCTTAGTAGTCCTCTATAGGAGAGGGTAGAGGGGAAAGTGTGCTGGCAGAAGGCATTCACACACAGGGCACAAGTGTCTTTAGAGCAAGGGATATTTATATATTCCCAGATGACTTCTGTCTTTATCCTGAATTACTATAACAATACTCGTATAGGGTGTATAAAGTTTGTACAATTTTGTATTTTGAAATTCATCTAGCACTTTATATCTCCCTTACTAGGCAATTACTTACTACACAATAGAAACATGCTATAAATGTTGGTCACTGAGAATCATTTTACTTTCCATTAAATGATTGGGTGTTTCATATGTGAAAGCATTTTTATACGAGCATCCAAATTTTGTTTTAAATAAAACTCAAGAGACAAAAACATTCTATCCTTTCCCCCCTTTTTGAATTAATTTATTAGTTTTAACAACAATAACATAATTAATAACATAAAACAGTAGGCTGATTGAATTAGAGCCGAGGTGGCGCAGTGGTTAAATGCAGCACTGCAGGCTACTTCAGCTGACTGCAGTTCTGCAGTTCGGCGGTTCAAATCTCACCGGCTCAGGGTTGACTCAGCCTTCCATCCTTCCGAGGTGGGTGAAATGAGGACCCAGACTGTGGGGGCGATATGCTGACTCTGTAAACCGCTTAGAGAGGGCTGAAAGCCCTATGAAGCGGTATATAAGTCTAACTGCTATTGCTATTACGTATTACTACTTAACTATGTATAACTGGACTGGTCTAGAAGAGCGGCAAGAATGGCACAGAGACGGGCAGTGCTGACTCCTGGCCATCATTCTCTTGGAAAAAGAAAATCCTTGAACAGAACATAATACTAATAATACTAATTACTACTACTACTACTGATTTTATCAATAGTAATAGTAGCCCTTGGAGCAATACCCAAAGGGGTGCCTAGATAAATTGAAAATTTGAACTTATCAGGCCTGAATATCCTGACTTTGCAAAAAAGACCACCGTATTCAGAACTGCTGGACAGCTCTTAGGTTCTTGGTTAGGACTTGAACTGTTAAGTTTTTACCAGTCCCAGACTGTGAATCAAATTGAAGATTAAATTTTCAACAACAACAACAATAATAATAATCAGCAAGCAAAAAATCACAAAGTACCAGGACTTGCAAATTGAAGTTGAGCGACTGTGGAAAAAGAAATCGAGTGTTGTCCCAATTGTAATTGGAGCCCTTGGAGCAACACCTAAAGGGCTACCTCGCTATTTGGAAATTTGAAATTTATCAGGCTTGACCATTCTGATTTTACAAAAAAACACCAAAACCACCACCCTACTTGGAACAGCTTATATCCTCTGACGTTACCTTAAGAGTTCCTAGGCCCTTGGTTAGGACTCGAGCTGTTGAGCTACCAACCAGCCCCAAAGGCTGTGAATCTCACCAAAGGTTAGATTAACAACAACAACAACAACAACATAATAATAATAATAATAATAATAATAATAATAATAATAATATGATCAACAGTTGATCACATACTCAGCTGCTGTAAAAAAATCACGCAGACTGATTATAAATTGCGGCACAATTCAGTAGCACAAATGATCCATTGGAATTTGTGCAAAAATTATAATATTAAAACAGCAACAAACTGGTGGAAACATCAGCCTGAAAAAGTCACTGAAAATCAGATGGTCAAGATCTTGTGGGATTTCCGTATACAAACGGACAAAATACTGGTGCATAATACACCAGACATCACACTGGTTGAGAAAAATAAGGTCACAATCATAGACATCGCAATACCAGGTGATAGCAGGGTCGCTGAGAAGGAACATGAAAAAATCGCAAGATACCAGGACTTAAAAATTGAAATTCAACGACTATGGCACAAACCAGCAGTGGTAATTCCAGTGGTAATTGGCACACTGGGTGCTATTCCAAAAGCACTGGAATTACATTTAAAACAGTTAAAAATTGACAAAATCACCATCAGTCAAATGCAAAAAGCCGCACTGCTTGGATCTGTACGCATATTACGAAAATACGTTACGACGTCCTAGGCCCCTGGGTGGGGCCCGACTAGTAACCAATGCCAAATCCGGCGAAACAACTGGCCGCTGTGATACAATTGTATAATAATAATAGGAGTGAACTTATGTATGCCAATTCTGGGACTGATATATAATTCTCCTTATTTCAGGAGCATGATTTGAAATCTTTGAAAACCATCCAATCTCTCCCACTCCTCTCTGAGAAAGACGATCTATATATCACATGATGTTGGAGCTCGGATGTCAGCAGGCAAACACTGGAAGAAATTTAGACAATCATCTGGGGCAGAAGAAGGCTTCTTTTATTCTTGAATAGAAGATCTGAACTATCTAATGGATTCCAAGCTATCTTCCTTATCACCTTAAGATTATTGTTTAGAGTACAGCATTTAACATCATTATTTAAAACAAATATAATTGAACAAGTATTTCTTTATATTGTTCCAGGAATGAAATTTATCAACTTGGTTGTTATTTTTCATAAAACAAGAGGAAAGGACAATGTTCTGGAATGTTTAATTTCTTGAAAAATTAACTATCGGTTCTTGTGGTACTCATTAGAACCTTTTAAAGCTAATCTTTTAAAGAAATTACCATAGCTATAATTAATGCCTATTCAGTAACCTTATACTGCATTTTCTGTATGTGCATTGTTCTTTGAATCCATACAAATATATTAAATTATTTCCTTTCACGTTTATTTTTTATATTTGCCTTCAAGCTATTTGAACTCTTCTGAATTAAATGTGACAATTTTTGGTTGTTTATTTGATTTTTGTTTCGTTAGGTTTATCAGGTATCATAAAAGCTAATTGTCCCCCCAGTTGTTTTATCTGATTCCTTTTTTTTTTCAGAGGTGGTTTAAACTTATGAAGGTTTTTAATACACAAAGCTTTTTCAGTATCATTAAACCAAACTAAACTAGAACAGGCACACCCATCCTAGTTCCAAAAAATATTACGGACCAAAGATAACACTTTGAATCCCCCAAATACTGTTAGAATTAAGGATAAGCTTACAATGTTCAGCACTCCCTAATTTTATTATATTATTAGAAGTTGTAACCGTACAATGTCCAGAGACCCGTGTTCAACCGTTCAAACAAAGCAAAAAAATTATTGTAAGGCAAATAATCTCTAGTAACATCTGATTCTATCCTAGAATTTTCTGTTAAAGTTAATGAAATTTATGCTATTCAGCTGGACTCAGCAACAAAACACGATCCAGCTCTCACCTTGGAGAACGAGAGAGTAGATGGGATGGTGGAATTCATGAAGAGAGAAGGAGGAGGATACATTTAAAAGGACAAACAAATCCTAAAAGATGAAGGTTGATCGTGAAATACTTACTCCTGACATAGGGGTGTAGGCAGGAGGAGGGCTGTGTCCAATTTCACTCTAATAGGAAAGAAAAATGGAATGACCAATATAGTAAGAGGTTACGTGGATGAAAATAAGTCATATGAATTCTGTGAATTGGTGGAAAAACCATGAACAAATTAAAGAGATTTATTCAAACACCAGTCAAATTCACCCCTTCATGCTCAACACATCTTGAGAGGCAGTTTTGTGTCAGCTCAAGGTACGGAGGTTTTGACTGTAGAATAATTAAGGAAAGCCTGAAAAGAGGTGTAGGACTTTTTTGCCCAAAAGAATGATTAGCATGCAGTAGGTCCCTCTAAAATGAAGATTCAAATGGGAGGATCTATTACTACTCACCTGGTCTAAAAGGAAGAGAAAGAATATATTGCTTAACAATGAAGACAACACATAGATTTTACTTGGATAATTATATAACCACACAATATTCATTCTCTATAGCCTGGCTAAAAGACAGCAGAGAAAAAGAAATACCTGCTCTATGGCAGATTTCCAATGAAAATATGATCACAAAATTCATGTGCTCATCATATTCAATAACACAGAAAGATAAGGCTCTATTAGCAATAGCAATAGCAGTTAGACTTATATACCGCTTCATAGGGCTTTCAGCCCTCTTTAAGCGGTTTACAGAGTCAGCATATTGCCCCCAACAAGCCGGGTCCTCATTTCACCCACCTCTGTAGGATGGAAGGCTGAGTCAACCCTGAGCCGGTGAGATTTGAACCGCTGAACTGCAGATAACAGTCAGCTGAAGTGGCTGCAGTACAGCACTCTAACCACTGCACCACCTCGGCTCTTGTATCTATTGCTAGATGCTGCTTCTCTTTCTATGTTTTTATCCCAGTAATGTTCTAATGTCCTGCATCTATTGCTAGATTTCCTAGCAACAGATGCAGAATGCTTATTTTTTTTAATACCCCTCCTCAATATCAGTATCATGAACATGCATGCATCATAATGTCCGCATTATATATGAAGACGAACATCAAGCACCATCAGTATCACGAACATGTTCTTTATGTATGCTTCTTTTTAAGGAGGGTTTGGAAAGCAGTGTGATTCACATAGACAGAACAGTCCCTTCTGGCATTTCCGGTTCTCCTGGCATGGAGTTTTGTTTCGCTGCAGACTCTATTTAGAATTGGGATTTAGTGGCTCAGAAGATTAAAGAGAACTCTAATATCAATATCTGTCCACACCTATTTATTTCATTTTCACAATAAAATGACTATTGGTCTGCACTCATCACTTAAGAACTTTCATTTTTCTCTGGAACATCTCTCTTTTCCTTGTTACTGATTGCATGTTTTTCCTAGAGGGCTACTAATAAATGTGATTATGGTATTTCTGGTGCTTATCTACTTATATCACGTAGAAAAGAAGAGCACCATTCATGCACCATTTGTTAAAGACAAATGGTGCGTGAATAAGAATATGTCAGTAAAATGTGAAACTGTATGTCAGATCTATCTTCATAATTCTTACTTATGTCAGAGTTGGAGTAGAGAGTCAATAGATGGGCAGGTTCGGGTGTGATGAGTCTGATGAAGCTTGTATCTTTAGAAAATTTAAAGGAAAGAAAGGCTACAAAAATCTTTAATTGTATCAATTTGTGGTGACTATAAATACATTATTATTCAAGGTCTTGTTGCAGAGACATTTTACTGAAAATGTTTGGTCAGGATGAGCTCAGCAGCAGTGAGCAATGAACACTGGCCTCCAATTTAGCTTTGGATATTCTCTCTCAAAGATCTTTCTTCTTAGTTAAGCTCATATACCAGAAATCTACTCTTCAGCTGTGCATTCATTTTAAAACTGGATAATAACCAATGATGTACAAAAGGCAAACTTTATTATATCCCTACAATATTTTTAATAGATGATTGAGGCAGTTCAAGGTTTAAGTACACAGATTATCACACCTTGTTTTTCTCTTCAATCATGATGTTTTTGGATGGCAACTCACTCTAAAATGTGTTGGTCTCACAGCTTTCCTTCTTGATTACATATGTGTTTAAAATAACACTTAACCTTTATAGTGACCAGCAATATTGTTGAGGAAGTACTGCAATTTGATCTATGCATTTTTATGAATTATATTACTAGAATATAGAAAGATGCTAAGAAAATACAGAACTAAGCAGGCTATTTTTACAAGGATGCATCTCAAGATCTTTTTCAACTCATTAATAAACAATTTGCACAATACATCAATGTTATCCACCTAGTGAGATTTTTGACCCTAAGTCCCTAACCCTATAAAGTTGCTTCAGGGACATTTAATTTCATCAACAAGTTTGTTGTTTGTTAGCTGTACTAATATGCTACTAGTAAAGCAATGGATTTCACTGAAAAACTTTCAGGAGAAATTGGAAACTTTGCATTGATTGATACAGTGAATATAATAATAATGGGGAGCCAATTCAGCCTTGCAGCCTCATAGACATATATCTCAGCCTATATGAACACACTCTAATGTCAAAAAGGACATTCTATTAAAGAGCCTCTAAGTGAGAGAGATGGCTCTTTCATTTTAAAATTATTAATTTTTTATATATTATTAGCCTTTTGATAGACATGCTATTTAAAGTTTCCAAAGGAAACTTCCACATAACTGCAAATACTATCAAAAACAAAATACTAAACAAGGCTCTCAATATTTTTGGGGGTAGTTTTATGATTATATTTGACATGAGTGGTGATATAATGATAAAAGTTCCATAGTCAGAACATGGTAACATACACATGTGATAACTGGCTTCTAGGTGGTGGCTATTACCTATAAAGCTCTTAATGGCATAGCACTTGGCTATTTGAGAGATGACCAGTCACCAATTGCTTCTCTTCATCTTGTGAAATCAGGCAGAATAAGTGAATTTTGAGTCCCAACAATTAAGCAGTGTAATCTAATGGGATCCAAGAATCGTGTTTTCTCTGCTGTAGTGCCTGTCCTCTGGAATAAATCACCTCTGCTCAAGATCTGGATCGCTTCCTCTATGGCAAGACCATGATGACATTCAGGAAGCTACTGAAGACATGGCTATTGTTCTAGACTTTGGGGATAGCTCATGGATGAGTCCTTTTGGACAGGGCTTCTTTGGACCACTCAGGAATGTTTTCTTTTGGGGGTTTTAAACTGGAAATCCCGCATAATTGGGTGTCCTCTAAACTGATTAAATGAATAGTTACAATCCACACACACACCAAAGAAAACAAGCTAGGAACAGCTGAAATGTGAATTACTGAAATAGTAAGAGCCGAGGTGGCACAGTGGTTAGAGTGCTGTACTGCAGCCATTTCAGCTGACTGTTATCTGCAGTTCGGTGGTTCAAATCTCACCGGCTCAAGGTTGACTCAGCCTTCCATCCTTCCGAGGTGGGTGAAATGAGGACCCAGACTGTGGGGGCTCTGTAAACCGCTTAGAGAGGGCTGAAAGCCCTGTGAAGCAGTATATAAGTCTAACTGCTATTGCTATTGCTAATTCAATGGGGCTTCCATTTTAATGTAGTGGTTAAGGCATCTGGCTAGAAATCAGGAGACTGTAAGTTGTAATTCTGCTTTGTGCATGAAGCCAACTGGATGAACTTGGGTCAGTCACTTTCTCTCAGCAGGAGAGAAGGAGGAGGCATGGCAAACCATTCTGGAAAAACTTTGCCAAGAAAACTGTAAGGAATAGTCAAGCAGTCTCTGAGAATTGGACATAACTGAGCAGAAGAAAAAAATGTAATGTATTTATTTTTCAAAATATTTTTAAATTGCTTTCTAATTACATACCAATATTGTAATATTGAAAGCTTCAAAAACACTTTTTTGTTTTTAAGATGCAAACCAGACTTTTTCCCTCTTCCCCCACTTTATTGATGATATATGCATCTTCCATTGGTTAGAAAAATGATTTATTGGCAGAAAGCAACACAGAAAAAAATCCTTCAAAAACTATTTTTACATACAAAGGAAAAAATGAATCTCCATATTGGGGCAATAGATTGAAAGACATTCTTGGGCTTTGAATATATCTATGTTTTGCAGAGACTAAAAACTAAGAAATCTGTGTGCATCCATTCCTGTGGGCATGTGTGAATCAGTGAATGAATTTGCTAATTACTAAAAACAGACTTCTTTCATTGCTTGGCACAGCTGGTGATGAAGGATTTTTTTAAAAAGAAACAAAGAAGATTTGTCAAAACACTGCTAAAAGTGCTTTACCATCTACTCAATTCTGTTAGATTAGTGACTGGATTTAGTTTGCTTTCCTTAGTCTCTTATTACAATTACCAAAGCAATTGTTTCCGTAACCCTTGTCCATGATGTTACATTATAAAGTGCCCCAATTTATTTGTGCCTTAACAAAGTTAGCAAACAGTATTGTCTCTATGCACAGCCCTTAATATTTAATCAGCAACAGCTCTGGAGGCAGATCTGACCCAAGCATAGCTTTCCATTATATGAAATTAAAATCATATGGACATATTTATTCTTCACTCTACTAAATCAAATTTTAGGTGGAAGTTGAAATCATGGACATTACTCAATCAGTAGTCATTTGACCAATAATCTGACATTTCTTTCTTTTTGATCTTTTGGAGTTGACACTGAGCTACCATTGTTTGCATCAATCATTGTTTTATTATGTAAATAATAATGTCTAGTATTGTCAAAAGCATGGGTAACCAAAAAATCAGGAATTTCCATAACTCTGGTTCTTAATTGAAAACCAAAGAGATAATGAAACTTAATTACTTTTCCTCTTCAGCTGAGAAATCAGTGAGATCCTACAAGGATCTACAACAGTGTTTCTCAACCTTAGCAACTGGGAGTTGAAGTCCAGACATCTTCAAGTTGCCAAGGTTGAGAAACACTGATCTACAAGAACTGATGGTTATGTCCTCTGCTTTTGCTTCCAGTTCTTTCTCTTGCCCAGTGTTTCATAAACTTTTCTTACACAATGGCTTCCTATGGAAATAACACAGGAATGTTATTTCTATGTCTTTGCCTGTTTTCGCCTAGCTCTGTGATGGCGAACCTACGGCACACGTGCCTGAAGTGCTACGCAGAGCCATGTCACCTTGCACATGTGGTGTTGCCCGTTCCTCTTCTGAGTTTCTGGCGCACATGCGATGGCCTTTGTGTTTGCGTCAGTGTTGGAAACTGGAAGAGATGGTCTTCCGTTTTCCAGGGTGAGTATGCGCATCAGCCAGCTGATCATCACAGGTGCTGGCGCACCAGTAACCAGAAGACTAGCTGGCTGGAAGTTCATTTTCTGGTGTGCGCATGTCCCCAGGGCAGCTCCTCTTCCGGGTTGTGGGCCAGACAAGCGCGGACAAATGCACTCCCTTTTCGGCACTCGGTGCTGAAAAGGTTCACCAACACTGGCCTAGCTCCTGCCAACTAGCAGTTCGAAAGCATATAAATGCAAGTAGATAAATAGGTAGCACTTCGGTGGGGAGGAAACAGCGCTCCTTGTTGTTCAAAAGTTTTATTTCTTTTAAGGCAAACATTTCATCATTCCTCAATCAGTAAGACATCGAAGTACAATTTTTTTGTATGTCAAAATAATTCTAGTTTACCACCAAATTCTTGTCTACCCTAATATATACCCCTCCCTCCCTCCACCCTCTCCCCCAACCCCCCTCCTCCTCCCCCCCGACTTCCCAGAACCCGTACACTGTATGGATTTCTAACAAACAGAGTCTAAAATTTATTGAGAAAAAAAGAAATAAAGAAATTAATAACATTCTTCTTACTGAACTAACTTTAAACAATTTAAATCATTTCTGATTTCCTTAATGTCATGCTGGCCATGTGACCCTGGAATTGTCTTCAGACGGTGCTGGCTCAAAGCCCTTGAAACAGAGATGAGCATGGCCCCTTATAGTCAGTTACGATCAAGGGAGTAAAATCTGCAGGGACTTCTCTTTTTCCTTCCATAAGGCATTTCGTTTCTTTCAGTTTTCACTATTTTCCCCTATTGATTGATGTGGGTGGCACATTTGTTTAGTCCAAACCTCTTTGTAATATCTTGATTACACATAGAGTGTGGAGCAGTGATTCTACTACAGGTGGTATTTTTCCATACAGATTCAAATGATCCATGTAAAGGAAGTAAATAATCTGGCAGATATTTTTGATGTTTGATTGGGGGGATTTAGACTAAATGGAAACGGGGATTATATACTACATTTAGAAATTTTTGTTAATTTGTATTGGACCTTTATTGATCAATAAAGAGAGCTAAACATTTAGAGATAGGCTTATTGTAATTTAAGCAATAAATTATTAATGTTGAACTTTGCTTGCTAGGTCTGAAGGGGGAAGTTTCTTTTTCTTGTTATTGTTTTTGGGGAAGGATTATTTTTACTTCTATATATAGGTATATCTCTTTGATTACATTTTACTGCTCATGATCTTGGGTTAGGGTTAAGGGTGTACATAAGTAATAAGAGGATCAAGAAGGATAAAATGGTCATATATAGTAATTGTTTTATAGTATTATTCATTACACAGTATTAATAGAGACGATATCTGCGAGTCTTGCTATATCTACATTGGTATTTGAACTGTTTCTCTGCATTGCCCCTCCCATCTTACTTTGGCATTGGCTGGTATCATTTTGCCCATATCATCATTCAGAGATCACTTCTTGTAGTTTCCCCTCTGTAAGCATTACAAAACCCTCCTAAAATGCTGGGGGGGGGAGCCAACATCAAGACAATACGGATGTGCGGTCTCGATGCTCCGAGACTGCAGCCAATACTTTTGCCACTGGGTGGTCCAATCGGACCTAAACCGTCCCGCAGAGATGGTGAACAGGAAGAATACGTCTTGCTGATCTCAGGGACATCGCAAAGTACCTGATGGATCCAAGAGAAGTTCTTCAAGCTGCTGACAAAAAATCCAGCCATTAGGCTGATGAAGTTGGGGCAGCTCCAAAATGGAAGGATACAGAAAGTGTTTCCAGCTGGTGAGGAATTTTTGTTGTTTTAAAAGAGACTGCCTATCAAAAACTTAAAGTTAATTTAAATTTGAGAACAGAAGAAACAAGTGGCGGAATTTAGCTTTGAATGGTATTGGACAGTGGGTTATCTTACTTTTTAAATGCTATCTTTATGGATGAAATTTATGCAAGCCTTTTAAAACGAATGGATTAAGTTTTCTTCTATTTTTTTTTCTTTTATTATTCTTTGTAACCTATGGACTAAAATTCTCCTCTTTCATTACTGTGGGTGCTCTTCTAACACATTCAAGAATCAGACTTTTTTTAAAACTTGAAATACAAAAAAGAGACAAAAAGAAATAAAGAAAATTGCAACAATAACATTGCTACTTGGAGGCTGGAAGGTTTGTGTATTGGGAATGAAACACTCATACTTTTCTCACTGATTATCTTGGCTTGGCACTCCAAGGTCTCACTCCTTGTTTATAGAGAGTGATAAGAAGAAAAGCATACAGATGTTCCTTTGAAGTATATCTTTAACCAGAGAAAAGTGAAAATAAAATGTTATTGTAAATCTATGCTTAATTTTGTTAACCTTCTAAGCTAAAGCAGCAGTGTTTGTTAGCTGGAGATAATGGCACAATTTCAACAGCAGAAAGAAACTTTAAGTCTGCAAAAGATATTCTCAGAAATACAGAAATTATAAAATACATATGAGAGGGTTAATATAATTGCTCCTCATATAGCTAATATTTTATCCTCCTAATTATATTCAAAATAAAATTTGTTGGAGTAACCCCAGACTTTTGGCCTTAGATTGGGTGCCCCTACTCAAAAGCATCCGCTGCAGTATAAATGGCAACTACCAAAAAAGTAGCATTGCCCTGTAATTTTGGACAGATTGAAACTATGGAACATGCTCTTCTTCCTTGCTCCTTTTGCAGTAACAGTCAACCAGATCCATCCTACTCGCCCTGATGCTGCTCATAGATGAACTGCCTTTTGCTACAACGCCTGTAGCTGGGTTGAAAGATGGAAAATCCATCAAACCTAGTGGATCGATTTTCCACTAGCCAAACATATTCTATGTAACTATAATTCATTTAAATTGTAGGTATTATTACTTCTTTGTTATTTTAGATGTTATTATACTTTGCGAAGCAACCAACAGAAGCATCCTCCATGCAAGCCCTGTGTTCAGTCTATTCATGTTTTGTTATTTTAATTGTTCCTATACTTATAACTGTTTTTAATGTCTCAATTTTTATTGATTGTAAGCTAACCAATGTCACTCTAGGAAGTAGAAATATCATATTAATTGCATTGCATGGTATAGCACAACAACAGTCTGCTTTATAATTTAAATATAGATTTTAGCCTAGTCCTCACTTGGAATACCTTGTTTTATAAATGTATTTTAACTTTCTCTTAAATTTTATTTGGTTTCTCTCTCTCTCTCTCCCTCTCTCTCTCTCTCTCTCTCTCTCTCTCTCTCTCTCTCTCTCTCTCTCTGTCACACACACACATATTCAAAGAGTACTCTGCTTGTGCTAGTCTTTGATCGCAACACATTGAATTGAGATTGAAATAATAAAGGCAAAGGGCAGATATTTTTGGAGTATGTTCTCTCTTAATGACATTTTATTAAAGGTTGGAAACTCTCATGGTATTTATTAGATTTATCCACCAGAGATAGTCTTATCTCCCTTGATTATGGTCCAGAGGGAAAGTTCAGCCTTCTTTTCTGGCGTGCTGTGATTATTTTGTAAAGGCTCCAGCAGGATAACCTAATAAAAAGAGGCAGGGATATGCAATATAAATGGAGGACATTACATGAGTTGAAGTTGGAAAGTGACCCTCATTGTATGCATTCTTTCCAAGTTAAATCATACTCTCAAGAGTTATTGGTTGGCAGGTTGGTGACAAAGCAGTTTAAATGGAGAAGACAATCACCAGGATTACTATCCTCAAAACGCTGCCTAGTCCAAGTCTAACAGCAGCATTTGTTGCCCTACAAAAACATATCACTTACCTAGCATTCTATTCAATTCCTATTTTGCCAAGTCTCTAACTCTGAATTGCTACCAAACTCCCCTTTTACAATCCTGTAATCCAGTGTTTCTCAACCTTGGCAACTTGAAGATGTCCGGACTTCAACTCCCAGAATTCCCCAGACAGCATTCGCTGTCTGGGGAATTCTGGGAGTTGAAGTCCGGACATCTTCAAGTTGCCAAGGTTGAGAAACACTGCTGTAATCCCTTAATTCGAGTAGCGTTGGGGTGACTGGATGGAGCTGAGCGTTTATTGGCTGGAGTGCCCTTCCTGATGCCAAACAGAGTTTGTAGCTGATATTGGGGTCTTTTTTTTTTTGCACCCTAGGAGAAAAACTTCTGCTGCTAAAGAAGTTTGATATCTAAATAAAAATTGCGCAAACTACTAGAAACAATGACACAATGCAGTCACCAAAATGATTCCATTGGATCATCTGTATAAAATATCATTTGACACTAAAGAAAACTTGATGGGAACCTATAGTTGAAAAAGTAGCCAGAAATGAACAGATTATGACGCTATGGATTTCCAAAATATAAACTGATAAAAATCTTGACCAAAAAACTTAACATATAAAAGGCCTTTTATATTGCAGAAATAAATTCAGGCACACAACCTGAAATAGCTAAAAAAAACTATCAACTAAAAACAAAATGAAAACATGGAGATGGAAAAATGTCTGAGGGATTCTTGGTATTTATCCAGATTTTACTTGTGCGATTTTTTTTTTCTTAAGAACATGCAAATTAATGGAAATCTGTTTGCTTATTTAACATTCATATTTCAGTAATCAAAGAAAAAGGACAGCGAAGAAAACTGAAGCTTTTCAGAATTCAAATCCTGCTGACAACTAAGAGCAAAATATGATTTCTTGTAAATCCCAGCTTTATGTATTTATTAACATTTATTTATTAAATTTTTATGCCCATCTCACAATCAAGCAACTCTAGGAGGCTTAGAACAAGACAAAAGCCACAATATAAAACAGTAAAATGATGAATATTAAGATTAAAATGAAGGATAATAGGCAAGGATATACCCTGCCAGCTAGAATTCCTTGACTGAGAGGGTTCACAGCATGCCCCTTCTGGCAGGGCAAGGGGAGTCAGCCAATCCCATTGGGGTGAAACGTTTCCTCGGGTAACCTGGACCTATGCTGTAAAGGAGGGGTCTCCAACCTTGGCAACTTTAAGACTTGTGGTTGGCTGAGGAATTCTGGGAGTTGAAGTCCACAAGTCTTAAAGTTGCCAAGGTTGGAGACTCCTGCTGTAAAGGGTATAACTAACACCTTGAATTTGATCCGGAAGCAAACTGGCAATCAGTGCATCTTGTGCTATATGAAAATGTTATGAGGGCCACCACAGGGGCCTCAAGAACTGTCTGTGCAGCTGCATTGTATGCCGCTGTGGCTTCCAAATACTCTTCAAGGGTAGCCCCATGTAAAGTGTGTTGCAGTAGTCCAGATGAGAGACGACCACGGTCTGAGTGACTTTATTTAATTTTACCTAGAATGCTGTATAATGTGGAGTCTGGTTTCTGAGTTCTATATTGCTTCAGGTACCAAAGGTAAATTCCTCAGTGGCTCTGATTGATTTATTTATTTATTTATTTATTTATTTATTTATTTATTTATTTATTTATTTATTTATTTATTTCCAAAACAAACATATGTTGTAAAAAGTATATCAGCTGGTTACAAAAAGCTTTTGTGCATCTCTTCCACCGTCATCAAATATAATTCATATTAATTCAAATGTCTTAATTCAAATATTTACTATATTAAGATCATCATACCTCCACTTTTATTTGACTACAGTTATTTAAACATCCTTCATCCTTAAATATACCAAGATTCAATCCATAACCACATGCTGGCATTTCATTTAATTATTTATAAAATCCTCCATTAACATTAAGTCCTCATATTCTGTTTTAGCTA
Source organism: Thamnophis elegans (assembly GCF_009769535.1). NCBI lineage: Eukaryota > Metazoa > Chordata > Lepidosauria > Squamata > Natricidae > Thamnophis > Thamnophis elegans. The sequence continues at coordinate 2,328,636 of NC_045541.1, read as the reverse complement.
AACATCCATAGTATTCAATACCAAAGATTTCTAATCCTCCATGTGTATAATTTATTATCATCATCCTTTCTTTATTTAATTATATGCTATATCATAGCATTTCCCCCCTATTAGTTAAAATTTAACTGTATATAGTTTTGTTTTTTTGTGATAATTGTTATTGTTATTAATAATCTTTATATATAGTCCAAAAATATTTCTAACCTTCCCTTCTCATATCCAATTATTACTTATCATATCAACTCAACATTGTATACAAGTGGCTCTGATAATTTTTGATAGTTTTAAAATTAGATTTTTTTACTTCAGTTTTAATTCAAAGCTATCCATTGTTCAGTGAGGATATACTAGTATTTGTGGAAAGATCCTGAACCACAGCTACCTGCCCTATAAATGGTACAGCTGCTGCCCTGGGTGGAAAGAAATTCAGGAGGAGTCTGTGTGGAATACAGACAGCTGGTTTATACAAGTGGATCATTATAATGTGCTGCAGATACCCCAGTGGTGCTACAGCTAGAAAATATAATATAGAGCTGTCCCACCAGCTCAGAGCAAATATTTCAAAAGAACAGGATGGTATTTACAACAGATCTAAACCAAAATGAAATCAAATTGAAGGACAGTCCCCAGGGGAAGGGCTGCCTCTTCCCCAAGAGCACCAAAGCGAAAATAGAGACTGCTTTGCAGAGGAGAATCTACAAGAATATTTCAATTTGCATCCAAAGGAGGCAGGGACATTTTCAAAGACACAGAGCAAACTAGACTAGAGCATACGGATATGGCAAGGGGACAAGACCTTTCCCTTTTTTAATTTTATTTTTTTTAAGGGGAAAAAATACAGAGCCAGTTAGCAGGCTCTTAGCAGTCTACCTTGACAGCAGTAAGACGGACTAGAGGAGTGGGAACACTTCACCGCTAACCATTCCCTGAGCATTAACTGCAGGACGTGCCAGGAAAATGGGCCATCAATCAGAGGCTTCGCCCTCAGTTTGAATCCTCGTTCCGCTCTTGTGACACATAAGGGAGCTTTCGTTTGCAAAGGAAACGATCAGGAGGGAATTGTCAGCTGACTTCACTTTCACTTTTCCACCAGTTCTAAAGACATTGTGTCCAGGATGATGCCAGTTAGAGCTGAGGCTGGAGAAGCAGGCATGCAGGGTGTCACCACAGGAGCTCAAAGGAGGCTTGTTGAAAGCAGCCTTTTATCCCTTTGCTGTTCGTCTACTGCGTGGCAATGCATTATATGACATATACTTCCCATCAAAGAAATATACCACGATTACAATGGGGAATGTTACACTGAAGCTCATAGACAACCCTCCACCCACCCCTTTTTTTTGGTCTTCTATCTCTCTTTCTGCTTTGTAGTTTTTAATGGATCCACACAGATCAATGATGAGGCTCGGGTGCAACCCCCTATCCCTCCGTGGATTTCACCAGTTTAATGAAGTGATTAAAGCCAGTGGTAGGATTCAACCGGTGTAACAACCGGTTTTGTTTGCATGTGTTTTGCAAGTGCATGAGGGCATCGCGCACGCACATTGCATTTGAAATCAGCACTAAATCTTACCTTTTCCTGCAGTGTCTGTGAGAAAAACAGCTGAGACGAGGCACTTTGCTCTGCCTTGCCAATCAGCTGAGCTTCAAACAAAGGAAATAGAGGCGGAATCAAGCAGGGGAAGGTGGGCGGGGCCCAGTGGTGGGTTTCAAAAATTGTTGGAACCTACTCTGTGGTTGTGGCCTGCTTTGTGGGAGTGGCTTGCCACCCATGTGACTGGATGGGAGTGGCTTGCCGCCCATGTGACCGGATATGAAATTATGAATTAGTACTTAGGTCGGTCCAAGTAGCTATTCAGAAACTCTGGCATTGAAGCATGCAAGTCTTAAAGCTGTCAAGTTACAAGATCCTTGCACCCCTAAACCTTTAGGAAAAAAAACTAGGGGTCTTCAAACCTGACAGCTTTAAGACTTGTGGACTTCAACTCCCTGAATTCCTCCTCCAGTCAGATTGGCTCAGGAACTCTGGCATTGAAGCATGCAAGTCTTAAAGCTGTCAAGTTACAAGATCCTTGCCAGTGGTGGGTTTCAAAATTTTTTGGAACCTCTTCAGTAGGTGTGGCCTGCTTTCCGGGTCCACTGGTGGAACCTCTTCTCACCGGTTCGGTAGATTTGACGAACCGGTTCTACCAAATAGGTGCGAACTGGTAGGAACCCACCACTGGCAGGGCCAAGTGATCACCGGAACTACCAATTTGCCCTGGCTAAATCCCACTCCTGGTTAAAGCATCAGGCAAAAAACTGGGAAACTGAAAGTTCCAGTCCCTGGAACTTTAGCCCATATCTAGCTAGGTGATCTTGGGCCAGTCACTTTCTCTGAGCCCTAAGAAGGAGGCATTGGCTAGCCACTTCTGAAAATCCTTGCCAAGAAAACTGCAGGGATTTGCCCAGGCAATCTCTAAGAATCAGACTCGATTGAAAAAAAAAAAGATAAGATCACTCCTGAGTATGTTGTACTAACAGAGCCTACATTTATGCTGGCATAATAACATAGCAATAGCAATAGCAGTTAGATTTATATACCGCTTCATAGGGCATAATAACATAGTTATTATGTTCTTTGGTTTTTGACTGTAATAAACTTGATTTGATATCATTCCAATAAACTATTCAGTAAAGGATGTTTCCAGATCAATGATGACAGGAATGTTAAGAGGCAACTCCAGTAAAGTAACTAGCAAAAAGAGCTGTTATTTCATGCACTGAATTATCTAAAATGGCAAAATGTGGCTCTGACTAGCTGTAGCTCTTCCTAATCGGCTCTTCAGTGTTAAATCTGGGAGCAACGTTTGAAATCTGTATGGGGTCTTCCGACCAAAGTTACCATGTGGTGAATAAGATATATATTGTCACTCTTATCTTCTTTTTCATCTTCTCTCCTTTTTCAATATCATCTAGGGATGTGATGTTGAACCTACAGCACATGTGCCACAGGTGGCACGCAGAGCCATATCTGAGGGCATGCAAGGCGTTGCCCTATGTCACCTCCAGCACGCATGTGCACACTGGCCAACTGATTTCTGGCTTTCCGGAGGGCAGGGGGAGGCCATTTTTTGCCCTCCCCAGGCTTCAGGAAACTTCCTTGAAGCCTGGGGAGGGCAAAAAATGGCCCAATGGGCCTACTGGAAATCCGGAGTCTTCAGTGAGGCTTGCTTGCATGCACAGGGTGGTGGTGGTGGTGGTGGTGGTGGTGTGTGTGTGTGTGTCTTCATCATAGGTGTTGACATTGCCCCATTCAATTAGATTGCTAATGTGACTTCTCTTTTTGAGCAAATGATCTCTTTACTCAGTCCTCTTATTGCAAACTTGATTTTTCCATAAATGCTTTCTTCTCAGAAACCCATGATAGCTGTCCATTCTACCTCCACTAAATGTTGTTTACATACCATCATGATGTGAGAAGATTTAGGTCTCCACCTGTTGTTGAAAATCTGATTTGCTGAATATGGATAGAGTTGTGGGGGTGTGCACTACAGCAGTTGGTGTGGGCTCATCTACTGTTGGATGTAAGAGCGATAGAACAAGGTCAGGGAGGCATTTTGCCCTAGCTGTGCATGGACTGAACAATAGTATGCCAAAATTAGAATGATGGAGGACAGAGGTGGGTTCCTACCAGTTCACGCCTATTCAGTAGAACCGGTTTGTCAAATCTACTGAACCGGTTAGAAGAGGTTCCACCAGTGGACCCGGAAAGCAGGCCACACCTACAGAAGAGGTTCTGAAATGTTTTGAAACCCACCACTGGTTCTTGGATATGATTGTTCTACACTATCATGCTCCTATTTATAAAACTCAGTGCCTCTGTGAAAGGTAAGGATGACTACTGCGTTTGTGGTGCAATCAGAACATTGCGTGTGTTGAAGTTGCTTTAACGCAAACCAAAGATGCCTTTTAAAAAACAAGTTTACATCATATTCTTCTGCATGCCAGTGCTGTGTGAGAGGTAATTTAAGGTGGTTCTGACAAGTGTCGTCGGCATCTTCATATCCGGTCACATGGATGGCAAGCCACTCCCATCTGGTCACATGGGCATCAAGCCACTCCCACAAAGGAGGCAACACCCACAGAGTAGGTTCGAACAATTTTTGAAACCCACCACTGACGGAGGAGGAGGAGGAGGCCAAAAGCCTCACAGAGCATACTGGGTGACTTTGGACAGCCACTGCTTCTTGGGAAGATAAAATGAGGAATGAAGAATCACAGACAATCATATGTCCTTTCTCTGGAAGTGAATGAAAATATAATTAGAAAGTTAAGTCTGTGGCTGTGTTTTACTACTCTTGTAATAAAGTATTCTTGGCTTGCCTCCATGGGATGAGAGAGTTGAAAGTGCTATCGATTATGTTATGTCTTGTTTACGGTGCTGTTATTACTATCAGACTAGATTGGACCGTACCACATTATGCCAATGGGGGGGTGGGGTGGGGGTAACCATGGCTCCCTCTACTCTATCATGTTTTGTTTGTAGAACAGAAGCTGAAGAATAAACTTCTGAAGTGCCTTGTTTGTCAAAGAATATGGTTAAAATCACTTTAATGAGACACTTCCCTTCAGTGCCCAGGATTCAAAGCTAATGAATTATAATATTTCATAAATATTTCCAGTGCTGTATTGTATTGTAACTGCAGGAGAGATGCTCACGGATGCTCGGCTTCAAGATATATGGAGGAAACAAGGATGGCCCGACTTTTAAGAGTGAAATGTTGAAAAGAGCGTGCTGTTTTTAATTGATCATGGGGTATGTAGAACAGTGTTTCTCAACCTTGGCCACTTGAAGATGTCTGGACTTCAACTCCCAGAATTCCCCAGCCAGCATTCGCTGGCTGGGGAATTCTGGGAGTTGAAGTCCAGACATCTTCAAGTGGCCAAGGTTGAGAAACACTGATGTAGAATGAAACAGCTGAAACAGATTTCCACTGATATCTAGAGGAGTGATTCCTTACATTAATACATTTGTGCATCAAACAGACTGAGTAGAGTACACAAAATCAAGAGGACTATAGATTCTTAGTTGCCTGTACATCTTTCTCCTTGTCTAATTCCAATCCTCTTTTCTTCCTTCAATACTACTTTTCCTTTGTGTGCATAAACCCATGCATTTTGTGACCTCCATCTCCATGCCACACCATCGGAGGTGACAATATCAACAAAAACAAAAAGCTTTTGATGTCTCAAAGTCTCGATCTTGCCTGGCAAGTTATATACATTTTTAAATGCCCTGGGGGATTTAAAAGGAAACTAAAAAACAAACAAACATAGGAGGCCTGGCATTCTGAACTTTCAAGTGGGAACACTTCTTAAGGAGGAATGAATCAAAAGGCCACATGCTCGGCGGCAGCAGAGGGAAGGGGGAACACAAAAAAGATATGATGAACATGTTCCACTTGCCCCCTCCCTATTACCCTTTCTCTCATTGCCCCCCACCCCCTTGTACTTTATCCAGTAATCAAAGGATATTCTGAGCCTCTCAAAAGCCATCATCCGTCATTGAAAATGAAATGAAGCACATCTTCTTCAAAGCTTTTACAGAAGTAATCATTGTAGAAGCAAGAGGAAAAGGTCTCAGAGAGAGAGAAGGAGGGAGGGAGGGAAAGGGAGAGCGAGATTTGAATGAGTGGTAAGAGTAGAGAGCCTAAACATCTGAATACAAAGTTGATGATAATATTCTCAATTTCATTATGTAAGAGATAAAGAAAACTATAATTGGATATTCTTGGCCTGAGAAAGGAAATAATAGCTGCATTGATGAAATTTTTCTGTTTCACTTGAGTTAATGTAGATCTTGGAATCTACAACAATAATGCATTCAAAAATATTTAGAGAGAGAAAATAATAATTACCATTTTAAGTCTAAATCTTCTTACTCCTTGGGTTTCCTTTTATAACTCTTATTTGTTGTTTATAATTCTTATTTCTGTTTATTCGTTAAGAGCAATGAATGAAGAAGGCTACTTCCTTTTTTTTGTAAAATGTATTTTACCTCATAGAGCTCTGCATAGTACAGATTATCATTATGACCCAAACATTAACAAAAATGTATATGCTCCAGTGGTGGGTTTCAAAAATTGTTCGAACCTACTCTGTGGGTGTGGCCTCCTTTGTGGGAGTGGCTTGCCACCCATGTGACCGGATGGGAGTGGCTTGCCACCCATGTGACCGGATATGAAAATGCCACCTGACAAGACACTTGTCAGAACCACCTTAAATTACCTAACACACAGCACTGACATGCATAAGAATGTGATGTAAACTTGTTTCTTAAAAGGCATCTTTGGTTTGCGTTAAAACAACTTCAACACACGCAATGTTCTGATTGCACCACAAACGCAGTAGTCATCCTTACCTTTCACAGAGGCGCTGAGTTTTATAAATATGAGCATGATAGTGTAGAATAATCATATCCAAGGACCAGTGGTGGGTTTCAAAAAATTCTGGAACCTCTTCTGCAGGTATGGCCTGCTTTCCACATCCACTGGTGGGACCTCTTCTAACCGGTTCGCTAGATTTGACGAACCGGTTCTACCGAATAGGTGTGAACTGTTAGGAACCCACCTCTGATATGCACATAGGCCTTTGAGTCAGTGTTAATTCCTGGTGACTGCCTGGACAAGTTGGTGCCATTTTCTTGGCAAGATGTCGGAAGTGGTCTCCCTTTGCTCGCTTTCTAAGGCTGAGAGAGAATGGCTAGTGCAAGATCACTCACTACTTCATGCCTAAAGTGCAATTAGAAGGTCACAATTTCCTGGCCTCTATCCTAATGTCTACAAAATTCAGACAAAATAAGAATTAAAGGAAATTCAATGTGGATCTGCCATTTTGGAGACTATCAAATCCCAGTAAGGCAGAGTTCCCTTAAGTAATTTTTTCGTCATTGCTGGATATACCAAAGAAACCGGCTGAAGTTGTTAAAAAGAGAAATTCAAATGATAAAAGAAGAGAATGATTGAAAAATGTTTTCTTACTGAGCTACAAAAGCTCATTAAAACCTTCAAGAAATCTGGGCAATGGGATAAAGAATTTAAAGAAATAAAACCTATGACAATATTTGATTGAATTAAATACATTATTGATTGAAATAAAACTGTTAGAAGTAAAAGGAGGGAATATAAAGCTTTTTTGATCAATGTTAAAATAAAACGTTTTGTTGCATTGTTCTGTCAATGCCTTATGGATTTTTTGCTGACGTGAGAATTGAAAAGCTGATGCTATATGGATGTTATTAAAAATAAGGGATGGGTTATGTGATGAAGAAACATCTTTTTAATATTATAGGAAGTATAAAGTTATTAAATGTATTTATGCATTTAATGTAGTATTAATTTATACATTTAATGAATGGAAATCACTATCACTTTTTTATATTTCTTTTATTATATTCTCATTTCTTTTTCTTCCTTCTTGTTTTCCTTGTACTTTTTAGTTTTTCTTTCCATTCTCTTCTTTCTCTAAATTTAGTTTGTATTTGTTTTTATTATTGTAATTAAAATTCTCAATAAAAAGTCATGTTTTTTCTTAAAAAAAGAGTCATAGTATTTTTCTTTCTCCCTTTTTCCTGTTTCCTCCAATTCTTAATTAGCTCTATAACCTTAATTATGTAAAACAACTTACATTTTTCAAACTAGTTTGCAAACTCTGATAGGATATAGTATTTAGGTTTAGGTTTTAGGTTTAGGTTTATTAGATTTATATTAACCTCATAAACACACACACACACACACACACACACACACACACACACACACACACACACAAACAATCAGATACATACTGGCTGCTTTAGATAGTTCAAGGAAAAGCCCAAAAGGTCAAAATTAAATGGTCTTCTTCACTTTTCTTCTCAAGTCAAGGTTCAAAAAGAAAAATTCTCTGTCAAGGTGTGGATGGAGAAATTTACCGAATTGGCTGTTCGTCACGGGCAAAGTATCAGAGATTGTAAGGGAAATGCGGAAATGTGAGGAAGCTAGGGAGGCCAACAGAACACAACCCCCTGTACAGGTGTAAGCACACACTCCTTTACAGCACATTGTATATATCAGTTCTGCGAAAAGATACCCCAGATGCCTTTGAGCAGAAAATGGAGCTTAAAAGTGGGATTTGCCATAGACATAAAGCAAGTGAAATGAAAAACAATGATAAACAATTTCTGACAACAGCAGAGTAGTTCATAGCAGATCTTCCTGACAGCCAATTTTATTTAATAACCAAAGAATAGTATTTGGCTTTTTTTAAAAAATGCACAGGCATAACTGTAAAGGACAAGGAACAAATTTTTTATTTGTTATTTATAAGGTCAAGAAACATATTATTCCATGAGTATCACCAAAGCTAACTTTGCAAGAAAGCTGAAAATCTCCATGAAAAAAAATTGCCACTGAAATATGAGGGGATCAAAAACCCTGGAATTAGTACAAAGAAGGAATTATCTTCTTTAATTTATTGTATAAATATTCAAATAAATGTATAATTTAATGAGGCAAGGCTCTTTTTCATTAAACTCAAAGAAAAGATTTCGCAACTATAGATTCTATATAAGAGCATGGAAACTTTACTATAGAATTTAATTTCCCAGTAACAATGAGTATAAACAGCTTAAACTGCTCCAATTTATTTCCAATTCATGGTAATCCCATCAATTGCAATAGCTCCATTTAATATTCATATTCATTAATGCAAACAAGTCTACTTTCCAGTGAGCTCAAGGAAGCCGTATGCCAAAGAATAGTGATTGTAAAGACTGAGCTTGGAGTTCATTTCACTTCTTCCCTCTTAGCCTTACAATGAACAACCATTCATGTTTAATATGTTTAAGTATGTGTTTTTCTCTGCAGAAGAATAACTCTAAATATATTTCATATTTAGCCACAGAGTTAATTCCTCTTTACTATAGTAGTGCTCTGTTATGTTGGTGGAATCTCTACAGGTTCTTGGGTGGGAGACTTTGACAGCTAATGCAGTTTAAGGGGAACTGCCAGAGATCCAAGTAAGAGGGTCTTTATGAATCCAAAATACTATTTATCTACTAAGTTCTGGGTTGGGTCCCAGCAGCAGAAAGGAGCACAGGTACATTTTAATCTATATTCCACATGTTGCTTTAGACCAGTGTTTCTCAACCTTGGTGACTTTAAGTCCTGTGGACTTCAACTCCCAGAATCCCCCAGCAGCTATGCTGGCTGGGGAATTCTGGGAGTTGAAGTCCACAGGACTTAAAGTCACCAAGGTTGAGAAACACTGCTTTAGACAAAGGAAAGAAGACAGTACTTCAAACTCATGTAAACAATAGACTCTGGGGAGACAAAAATACATGATTGAATGGCGAAAGGGGTTGAAGCTTGGACATAAACAATTATTTCCTCCTGTTTCTCCGGATGAAAAAGAGAGCATAATAAACAATCCTGTTCAGTTCTCTTCCCTTAAAATGCTTGAAACCGTTCACACTTCCTTTTTCCATAGAATACAGGCAGTCCTTGACTTACAACAGTTCAGCTGGTGATCATTCAAAATCACAACAGAACTGAAAAAAGTGACATGACCCCTTTTCACCGTAGTATTGCAGCATCCCCCTGGTCACATGATCAAGATTCAGACGCTTGGCAACTGGTTTCATCTTTTATGACAGCTGCAGCACGATCACCTTTTGCAACCTTCTGACAAAGAAAGTCAACAGGGAAGCCAGATTCACTTAACAACCAAGTTACTAGCTTAACAGCTGCTGTGATTCACTTAACAACCGTGCCAAGAAAGGTCGTAAACTAACCTAACAAATATTTCACTTAGCAACCTGAATTTTGGGCTCAATGTGGTCATAACTGGGGATTACCTGGCTCCAACTGCTTTGCTGAGATGATTTCTCTTTCAACATTGAAGAAAACAATCATTCTACATCCACACCAAGCTATTCTGTCTAATATACAATTTGTTGTGGCAAACACTGAGCTGCATTCATCGTTAATCCTACAATATGTGAACTTGTTGAAGCGTCTTTTCATCATCCCAGCAAGTGGACGAATGGTGACAAGGAGAGAAACAGACAACAACCAAGGGCCCAGGAAACCACACTCTTTGTATTTATAAGTCAACTCTACCAAGAAGTCAACTCAGGCCAAGAAATCCTTCCTGGCCCTGTCCAAACAAGAACCACACCAGAATGCCTACTGCTATATCTCCAGCCATTTTGCTCCCAGATCAGAATGTAAATCCAGATTAGCTGCCCTGAAAGACACATTTCTTTCCTGTGAATTGTACATATGTATTTTATACGACAGATATCATGTTAGGGCAGGTAAGTCAAAAGATATACACAAATCATATTTAGAAAACCCATCCCCAGTTGAGATAGATACTAATGTTTGTACAAGAGAGCTTGTGGAGCGCTGACAAAGACGAGTGTCTCTGCAAGGAAATCTGTTTTGAATGTTTCAGGAATCGTACATTTTTTAAAACAAAGAGTCCCCTCCTTTTGGATTTGTGGGAACAATAAGCATGGGTCATCTGTCTTTGGTTCTGTGACAGATTCTAAGGGTATTAGCCTGACTGAAAGGAGAGCTTTGACTTCTCAGGAGACAGGAATGTTTACTCCACTAATACATTTATTGAATGAGAATATGGGTACACTTTTTGGCGATCCTTCCCTTCTCTCCTGAAAGACAGCAATGTCAGTTCAGCATCCATCTACGTGCACATCAGCTGTGTTAGGAGCCTGAGTGACATAATCTATATTGGATACTCTGTGGAGTACAGGGTAATTCTCGATTTACAACCCATTCATTTAATGATCTTTCAAAGTTACAACACTGAAAAAAAAACTGACTTACAACACATCCTCACATTTGTGACTGTTGCAGTGTTCCTACAGTGACATGATCAAAATTCAGGTTTTTTTTGGCAACCAATATGTAATTATTATGGTTGCATTGGAATCATGTGATCATCATTTGCGACTTTTTCAGCCAGCTTCCGACAAGCAAAGCCAATGCAGCGATGGGGTAAAGACAGATTTGCTAAATGACCCTGTGATTTACTTAATAATTACAGTGATTCATCTAACAACTGTGGCAAAAAAGATTGTAAAATAAAACGTGACTCGCTCAACCATTGCCTCGCTTAGCAATGGAAATTCTAGTCCAGTGTTTCTCAACCTTGGTGACTTTAAGTCCTGTGGACTTCAACTCCCAGAATCCCCCAGCCAGCTGGCTGGGGGATTCTGGGAGTTGAAGTCCACAGGACTTAAAGTCACCAAGGTTGAGAAACACTGTTCTAGTCCCAATTGTGGTAGTGAATTGAGGGCTACCTGTTTTGTCCTTCATGTTTTAGAGAAATGCAGACTAAATGACTGTCTTTAATCTGACATTTTCCATCACCCCGCACTACTTAGCCAAGCAAAAATCAAAATATAATATTTAGTCTGTGATTTACTTTGCCAGTGATCTCTCTGTGTATATGTGTGTGCATATGCCCTTAGGTCATCTAAGCCTTTTCTTCTTCTTACCCTGTTGGAGTCAATTCTTGCCCTTGATGTATAGACGGGTGGAGGAATATTAAATGCCTGAGGGACGAGATATTCTTCAGCATCCATCATGTCTTCCAGGTCTCCCTCATCCAGCAGATTCTGGAAAAATTTGCTGTCATTGGGGCTTGGTAGCTTCATTCGATCATCACCCTGTACAATGTCCCATTGATAGAAAATAAAAAAATTATTACTCTGATGATCACATCAACCATCAATCTGCTTGGCTGACCGAAATCAACGTTATTCAACGTGTTGGTCATTACCTTTAAAGCCCTACATGGCTCAGGACCAGCGTATTTGTGAGACTGCCTACTGCCACATACCTCCCAACGGCCCATAAGATCCCACAGGGTGGGCCTCCTTAGGACGCCGTCAGCCGGACAGTGTCGTGTGGCAGGGCCCTGGAGGAGGGCCTTCTCTGTGGCTGCTCTGACCCTGTGGAATCAGCTGCCCCCAGAGGTCCAGACCTCACCCACCCTCATGGCCTTCAGAAAAGCTGTTAAGACCTGGCTGTTCCGGCAGGCCTGGGGCTGTTGACCTTATTATGTAGGGTCCAGCCCCAATCAGAACGTATGCGTGTTGGGGAATTTTTAAATTATTTTTTTATTTTTATTTTATTTTCTTGTTCTTTGTAAGCCTCCCGGAGTCCTCCGGGATTGGGCAGCCTACAAATCTAATAAATTAAATTAAATTAAATTAGCTATCACTGGAGGTTTTAGACTGGACAACTATTTGACTTGTATGGTATAAGACATCTGCTGTGAGGAGGCAGTTGGGCTAGAAGAACTGTGATATCCTTTCTTGCCCTGTGATTCTGTGATTCTATGAATCTAGGTATATTATTTTCTTTCATACTTCTCCTTATTAGATACCCTTGTTCTTTCCACAGAAAGCAAAAACAATTTTAAAAAACCCCTATTCAATACTTTCCTAAGTATCAGGATTATGTCAATGCCAAACCAAAACCTTGTATTTATACTGTTTTACCAATAAAAGTATTATGCAGAGGAGTAATCACAGCAAGAGATGGTGAGATGTTACTACTTTCCTACAATACAACTATTGCAATGTGAATTATATGCCTAACTGTACAGAAACAAAACTTGTAACAGCCTCATAATAGACGTTTGTTTTCTATATCAAGAGAACTAAGGCTTAGTGGTTTGCAGAAGGCTATTTATGGGAGGGGAAAAACATCTTTGCTCTATAGTGGCAAACCTGCTTTGCAGATTAAGTCTCTAGCATCTCCAGTGAAATCTACTAATAGATGACGGAGAAAATTTTTATCTGAAATCTTTGAGGGATGATTACATTCAGTTTACTATTCTAAGCTAAGTGGCAAATAATTAATGTCATGTAGGGAAGCTTCTTCATCCTGTTAGAATTCTTCATCGTGGCTCTTGGTTTAAAGGAATATGATTCTAATAGGTAAAAAGTTCACCTGATTTCTCACCTGAATTTGAATAAAATAACTTTTTTTTTTGTTTGCAAAGTAGGAAATCTACTTTTCAGTGGGCTTTTGACTGTCTTAACTTTCTTTCCTGTGTTCCTTGGGGAATCCTGGGATTGCTGAAACTGACTTTATCTGTCACACTGATATCATCTTGCTCCCAGGCCTCACTCTTTTATCTTTTGAGGTGCTGGAACAGAAATGCTAACTTTGGGGAATGTGTAGAATATATGTTACCTGAATTCAAAATTGAAAGTGTTCAAGCTACCAACCATTCCTGATGTATTTTAACAACTCAGCGTACAATTCAGGCTTTTCATGTAAGCTAACATGTACTAGCATTGACCAGAACAGCCTCTAAAGCAGGAAAGGAAATATGTTTTTGTAACTTTAATGCACATTATTTAAAAAGCTTTTGCCGAAGAGAACTATATATTTTTAATGCCTAGCTTCCTATTAATTAAAAAGTATTCGTTGTATTGCTGCTGCTAATGTTTACAGAAAAATCCGATATATTTATGAAAAAAATGAGTGCATATGCTAATTGTAAGATGAGTACAAATATAGCACATCCAGAACATCTTGAGATAGAAACAAGTGTTTTTCATCTTGCTAGAAGCATTCTGTGGCCATTCCAACCATCCTCAAAGTATTCCAATCTTGAAAGATCCCTGTTTTAAGCTCAAAACTATTAATGGATGTACAAAGAGAAATTGGGTGAGAATTAAAATATTTCATCTTACTGCAATATGGGGCAATCTTTGTTGTTCTGCCTAATGATAAAATAAACACAAAAATAGCACAGGAGAAAAAAATAACTCACCATAGCTAGCTCTTCAGATGAGGCAGGGAAAAGGAGGTTTGCTGATCTAATACATACTTGTAGCTAAGCTTAGTGTAGCTAATCTTGGTGCGGTAAATAAACATGTACTGTTTGCGTCTATCAGCTTTTTATCTGGATTATCGTCACAAAGGTGAGCATATTCAGATGCCATGATTTGAGCTACAAATATATCCTACATTATACAGAGGGTATTTTTGAAAGCATTGTGATTGGCAGAACCTCTAAGGTATTTTTTGCCATTGGCTTTTAACACAAAATGGTACATTTCATTTTCTCCTAATTAAAACAGAAGTAACATGTGCCCCAATTTATCTGTTTTCAGTGACTTGAGAACACTTCAAGTGCTCTGAAAACTCCAAAGAGTGGTAAGACAACTGTTCTGAAAAGGGATAGACATTTCAAAAATTCAAGGTTAAACTAACACAAAATGCTGAGAAAAACCATTGTCAGCCAGGAAGGAGGAGGAGGAGAAAGGAAAGAAGATGAATTCAGGCCACTTACTTGAATGACTAAATATCTTTGAGGATCCCGAGCCATTCTAGAAAATTCAGCAGCCAGCTCCTTGAACTTGGGCCGACTATCAGCGTCAATCATCCAACCTATGGCCATGCGCAAAAAGGGAGAAAAGGTGCTTTTGCTACAAGACTTCCTTTTTTCCCCCATAAATGCTTAATTAAAATAGTAATTATGAGGAGACCACTGGAAATTAAGCAGTTATTTCTAAAACTCCACAATTTGATCCTGTCCTCACATTTCCATTTTAAACATTATTATTCTTTACCACACTCTGCAAGTCAACAATCTTATTTTTAAAACCTCTTTCTGAAACTAAACACATTCAGTAGATTCTGGCTTGCAGTAAACATAGGTATAAGGTACAATTAATATACAGTATATGCTTTTTTTGCATATATTCTTTTTTTCTTTTCTTTTTTACTGTTCATTCTGCTTTACACATTATCACTATAGTTTGTGATTGCCTGCGTTATCTGTTCTGTAAAGCATTTTAGTTGTTTCTCTCTCTGACTGTGGCTGAGAGCTATAATGTCCATCTTCCAACTTCTGAATCCCAGTTTGAATTTGACATTTGGATGTTCAGTTCCAGCTGCTATGTAGATTTTGGTTGTCTCTAATATTCCAAACCAGGTATATCTTTTAGAATCTTGTTTATATTCCAAGGAACAAATATCTTTAAACATAAACATTTTCCAAAAGCATAAAGGTGGCTAAACATGACAACATGAATATCCATGAGTGCTTTTTAAAAAAAACTGAATTTCATGCCTGACATCATTAATATTTCTGTGTATCTGTTAATATTGACTATAGCAATAGCACTTACACTTATACAGGTGAAACTTGAAAAATTAGAATATGGTGCAAAAGTTCATTTATTTCAGTAATGCAATTTAAAAAGTAAAACTAATATATGAGATAGACTCAATACATGCAAAGCAAGATAGTTCAAGCCGTGATTTGTCATAATTGTGATGATTATGGCGTACAGCTCATGAAAACCCCAAATCCACCATCTCAGAAAATTAGAATATTACATGCAATCAATAAAACAAGGATTGTATATAGAACAATATCGGACCTCTGAAAAGTATAAGCATGCATATGTACTCAGTACTTGATTTGGGCCCCTTTTGCAGCCATTACTGCCTCAATGCGGCGTGGCATGGAAGCTATCAGCCTGTGGCACTGCTGAGGTGTTATGGAAGACCAGGATGCTTCAATAGCGGCCTTCAGCTCTTCTGCATTGTTCGGTCTCATGTCTCTCATCTTTCTCTTGACAATGCCCCATAGATTCTCTATGGGGTTCAGGTCAGGTGAGTTTGCTAGCCAATCAAGCACAGTAATCCCACGGTCACTGAACCAGGTTTTGGTGCTTTTTGGTGTGGGCAGCTGGAAAATGAAGTCAGCATCCCCATAAAGCTCGTCTGCAGAAGGAAGCATGAAGTGCTCCAAAATCTCCTGGTAGACGGCTGCGTTGACCCTGGTCTTATTCTAAATATTCTAATTTTTCAAGTTTCACCTGTACATTGCTTCACAATGCTTTATAGCCTTCTCTAAGTGGTTTACAGAGTCCGAATATTGTTCCCAACAATCATGGTCCTCATTTTACCAACCTTAGAAGGATGGAAGGCTGAGTCAGCCTTGAGCTGGTGAGACTCAAACTGCTGGTAGTCAGCAGAATTAGCCTGCAATACTGCATTCTAATCACTGCGCCACCACGGCTCTTATACCTGCGCATATACAGCCTGTTTGCTATCTACGGCTGCTAGGGAAGCATTTGCCATGCAAAGAAAGTTTCTTTTTCCTGTCTCTTACGAAGCTTAGAAGAAATTGTTACTTTGCCCTACTTCTCTTCCCTACTTCTCTTCTCTTCTAACAGATAGATTCTGCTCAGCAATAGGCCCAAATAGAGTGAGCACAAATACAATGAGTCTTACCTGCTTATTTAAAATCTCCCTTTTTTTGTTTAGTTGGAATGCATGACTGACACCAAAGACTCCTTGTGAAATTGCTTCTAATATACAATCATATCTATGTTCTCAGATATTATAGGATCGCTAAGTTCAGTATAAAAATTCATAGGAAGAAATATGGATCCACTCCATATAGATTCATACTTCCAAAACCATGATCATGCAATTAATTCCACTAAAAGAGGGATGAACAAATCATCATGAGCAGTGCCAGATTTAGATGAAAAGAGGCCCTAGGCTATTCCACTTATACATCATTACTGTGATATATATCAATATATATCGATATTTATAGCTGGCCTTCCGACGGAGGGCGGCTCTGCTCTGCGGCAAAGGCAGCGAGGCCAGCCGCCTCCCCTGCTGCGCTCAGCTGCCCGGCTCGGCCCCCTCGCCCTCACCTGCCTGGCCGCTGGTGGGCTCCGCGTCGACGGGGCAGCTACTGGGAGTGACCGCGCCTCTCGTCCGACCGCCGGTGCCGGGAATGTGGGCGGGCTCCCCAACTGCCGTGGCGCTGGAACGATCTTAACCAATACATTTTTATGTTTGTTTATTAGTCATCTGCGTAGAATTTCTCCTTATTTTCGGTTCAGTGTTTTAGTGTTCACTGTTTTTAGAATAGTGTAATTTTAATTTTGCTAACAATTTGAATGTAGGCCCCTCTTGATCTTGAGGCCCTAGGCTGAAGCCTAGTTAGCCTATAGGGAAATCCGGCCCTGGTCATGAGCATTTTTCCTATTGCTCATAATATATCATTATGCCTCTCTTATTTTTAATAAATCAACAAAATTATCAGGATAACTTTATTAAGGAAACTGAGGAAAAAAGAATAATGAAACAACAGTGATGACAAGACCTAATAATTTATTTTCAGAATCAGTACTTTTGCTATTTATTAACAATAAAACAATATATTTATCTGCACATTTGTAAAGCAGCTTACAATAAAAATCTTAGATTCAAATAAAATTTTAATTTCCAGTGCAAAGTGTGAAATTCTGGTTTTGTTTATCTGACATGAATAATCCAGACTTGATCTAAATCTATGTCAAGTTTATGTCAGAAGAATCAATAAAAACATTTATTTACCAACTGAAATTATATCAACCAGTATATTAAATAAAAGTTTTCTATGGACAAATAGCAACTTTTGTGGATGGCTTTTCAATCATAGGTAATTCCACCTGCAGTCAGGTATGTAGCAGGCGACAAAACAATTCATCACTGAAATGACAACTGAGTTGCAGTGTAAAGCTTCCAAAGGGAAAAAAAATGCATTTATTTTTGTTACAACAGAATTCTAAAAAGTTATGCTTTTGTGAAAGCATGCATTTAAATTTTTTGTATTTAAGTCTACTCTCAGAAAAGCAGATAGAACAACAAAAGATGAGATATTAGCTGCTCCTAAGAGACCCCAACCTAAATTAATATTTATCACAGTTAATGGGTCCAGTTTACAGCCTCTACATTGACCATGATTTTGACTGACTCAGGGTCAAAATATCCTACATTAATTTTGGATGTTTTAAGTCTTCCTCGTTCCCTGCATTATGTTTTTTTTTTTTGAATTTGGGCTGATATCAATTATGGTTTTGCTTTTTTTAAACTTTCACAAGACTTGATTATCATCTAGCATATAATACCAAAAGCAGGAATTCTTCTTTTTCTTCTCCTTCTCTTTCTTCCACTTCGCCAGTATAAAGTTGACGCTTCCTATCCAATCGCTTGTACCCTGCTGCCACCACTCAACTCAAACTATTAGTGGGATCAACTTCTTTGTATCTTATAATAATGTTTTCACCTGTGTATGTGAGCAGCAAGCCACATGGAAGAAATGGCTGTTTGTTAATCTCATTTAAATTAAACCAGAAATACCACAGAGTATTTCTTAATTCTTTTAAAATTAAAACTGGAGCTGCAGGATTTACATCTTCTAGCAGCTGAACAGTTGGGGAAGAAGATGTGCCAGGTAAGAAATGCAAACATAAACAAAATAATTTGTCTCCAGATTCTCCTTGATTCTAATGTTCTCACAGAGATGTACTCTAGTTAGCATGACATATCAACATTTATAAATGGCTGGTTGTATCAAGGAAAGCTACTCCACCAAACTGGTCTTCTTTCATTCTACTTTTTTATATTGTAATTCAAAACAATGTTTCTTTGCAACTTTTCATATGTGATTCTAGTACAACATAAAATGTTATCATCTAATAAACCAGTTGTCATAGAAAGGGATGTTATTTGTCTGCAATGGATTTGATGCAAGGCAATACTATGTGATATTATCTACTAACAATAAGGATTCAACTAACGCAAGGCCCTTCAATCAGACCCATCTCCTTACAAACATCAAGATGTTAATGTATATTATTTGAATATAATTTACATAAGTGCATCAATGATGCTTCCAAATGGCACGCATTACTACAAAGGATTTCTCTGACAGTCAACTGTAAGGGAAACCCTTTCAATAAAAAAGCTGGAATCAAATTAAAACTACTCACATTTCACCATTACCATGTAAACATCAATGGTGCAGATAGGTGGCTGCGGTAACCGCTCTCCTTTCTCTAACAAGTCAGGAATATCTCTTGTTGGGATCCCATCATAAGGCTTTCCGCCAAAGGTCATAAGCTCCCAAATGGTGACACCTAAAGCAAAAGTGAGAATTCTTACAATACTCCATGCATACCTGAAACACATGATCATTTGCCTGGCTATAATATTGTAGTCAATTCTTGTTAAAATATGCAAAACAGACTCCATGAGTCAAAAGATAAAATAGAAGACAAGTGTCCATACAAATGTCACTTGGCATTCACCATCGCTTAAGTATCTCTACTTCTTTTACCCAACCGTAACAATGTCTTCGCCATTCCTTTCTCTTGACGTGAATAGCTTTTGCATGTTAAATCTCCTGAGCACTTTTAAGCATTGCAGCACTCAATGGTGGAGTGAGACCATAATTTTTAAAATCTGTATTTAATCTATCCAAACCTGAATCTGTAAGGCCATTGTCAAAAACAAGATACAAAAATACATGTCAGGCAACTCTCTTACGATCCCTCGGAAGGACTTTTCCCTTTCTTGATCTTAGAGAAAGCTTAGATCTCAGAGAGAAAATCTATAGTTGGATACCACTTTCTGATTCCTGGAAATTGTCTGAGGCTTTCTTTCCAACATTTTCTATCCAACACTTTCAATACTTTCATGTTAAGAAAAACCAAAGGAAAGCATCCGTCACTATCAATCAAATTTTTATTATGGTCACAGACCATCAAAAGGAGGATGGTCAATTAAAAAGCATAAAAATACACGAGAGTATAAAAATAATTATAAAAAGGGTTTAAAAAATATAAAACTGAAATGCTGAAATATATAAAAACAAAAATGTAAAAGGAATCTAAAAGGAGAGGTAGGAACTTTAGATGGAGGTAGGCGGACATACAGTCTGTATTTGCAGACTAAATCTATCACAGTTGAGAGCACTTTTAGAATGATGAACTAGATGCCCCTTAAGACTAGTTTAGGGCACAGGTCTATTATCTGATGGATTTTAAGCGTACAACTTTACAACATCAGATGTTCTAGCAGATTAGTATCTGAAACAGCAGGGAGGTGTAGAATTGTCCTGTATACCCTGTGCAATAATAGTGAGATAAAGCTAGTATGAATGTCTCTGTAGTATGGGCACTAGAGCACATGTTTTATTGTTTCCACATGTCCAGAGTTGCAGGGAATCTTCCTGTATTAGTCTTCAAGGAGAGACAAGGGAAGGGCATGCCAGAGCAAATTTACTTATGGTTAGGTTCTTTACACTTAGTATACCATAGGGAAAGCACTGTACCTATAGGATTCATTGGCAATAGACTGGGGATTTGACTAGATCCAACTGGCCCTCTGTGTCTGCTGCCCACTGTTTAATGAGAGCCTGATCGTATATTCAATTCTAAGTAGAAGATCTGGAGAGAAGCCCAAGGGTGAGATTTTCGTTGTCTCTGTCTTTTTCTATGTGAATGAAAATCATCCTCGTAGATAATGAGGCAAGACCAAGGAGAAAGTAGTTTGAGCCAGTAGTTGAGTATGGAGTATGGAGTATCTATCTTCTAGCATTCACTTTTACAAGTCTTGTCTCCAGTCTCAGAGGGTCATGGTGCCATTAGAGACACATTTTGGGATTTGAAAAGCTGATCTTAAGAAATTTAGATTGAACAAGTTCTAGTATAAAATATTAGCATCGTAAAGACCTTGTGCTAGTGGCATGACTCTGAATAGTTTTGAGTGCCGAAGGAGTATGGAATGGATACCTTTTAAGGAATTTAAGGATAGCAGATGAATTCCTCTGTGCATTTTTACCAGTGCGGTTCCCATGGGGTTTTCTACTTTGGGCAGAATGAAGCAGCTCTCCCAGGTATTTTAAAATAGAAGACCTGCTCAATCTTCTGGTTATATATCCTCCAGGAATGGCTCCTGGGTCATTTGGCAAATGCTATGATTTTAGTTTTCCTCATAATTCAACTGTTCTTCCTAGCAACATTATGTTAGGAAAGCAGGTGAAAACCTATAGATACTCTGGATTCAAGTAATACCAACCTCCCATCTTCCCCCTTATCCTTATAAATGTACAAGTTAACATTGCTGGCTCACAAATTAGTTCATAAAGAAGATTTTCCCATTTGGCTGTGGTGTCAAAGTATCAGAGGCAGAGGCTGGTGTGGAAGGACGAGTTAATAGGGAAAGAAAAGTGAAGCTCTTCCCAACCACTTCATCGGTCTTTCCATCTGAGCGTTGCAATTCCTAGTGGTCCACCATCACAATACTACACAATGTAAGATAGGAGTGCCCTGTTCAAGGTTGGAAACATCTATGCCAGTGTTTCTCAACCTTGGCAACTTGAAGATGTCTGGACTTCAACTCCCAGAATTCCCCAGCCAGCAAATGCTGGCTGGGGGATTCTGGGAGTTGAAGTCCAGACGTCTTCAAGTTGCCAAGGTTGAGAAACACTGATCTATGCAATGCCAGTCAATTCAACTCAAAAGCTTGAAAGCTGAATACCCTTATTTTGCCATTACAAAACTCTGTGAATCTATAAAACATAAATTGAGACGTATAGTAGGAGGCAGTACAAGGATTATCAGAGGCAAGGAAAGTACGATTTGAAGTGAGTGAATGCTGAGAAAATTACTAAAGGGGCCAAAGGGAGGGAGTAGAGAGTAATTGCTATTTTCGTCTCTTCGTAAATAAATAAGCAAACAAAGTTGACCTAAAAATTATTGCTTTTCTAATTCAGAGCATCAGATGTTATTAACCACATTTCCATTTATTCAGAACAAAATGAGACCTACATATTTTCTGCTTTTTTTAAAAGACAATTTAAAACATGTCATTAAGCAAAGAAGCACATCTTACAAAGCATCACATCTAGCAAGCTGTCACATTTAACTCCCAGAAGCAACACAATCACATATACATAAACATACCAGCACACTAGGATTTCTACAAATGCACATAATACATTCATTATTCATCTTTCCCTAGAATTATTAACTATATTTTGCTTGGATTTATTGAGTCCTACTATACACTGTACACCATCCTAAAGTTACAGGTAGTTGAGTTGAGTTGAGTTGATTATATTTCTATGCCGCCCTATTCCCCGAAGGGACTCAGGGTGGCTCACAACCAAGTCAGGGGGGAGGGGGTACAAATAAGAAAAAAGAATGCAAACAAAACAATACCACAATTTAAAACACTCAACAACCATACGATTCGAGGGGGGGGGACAAAAACTCATTAGCCCCAGGCCTGTCGGAACAGCCAGGTTTTAAGGGCTTTGCGGAAGGCCTGGAGGGTGGTGAGGGTCCGAATCTCCACGGGGAGTTCGTTCCAAAGGGCCGGAGCAGCCACAGAGAAGGCCCTCCTCCGGGTGGTCGCCAGTCAGCATTGGCCAGTGGATGGAATTCGGAGGAGGCCTAATCTGTGGGATCTAATCGGTCTATTGGAGGTAATTGGCAGTAGGTACAGCATGCAAGCCAGGAGGAGAGGGGAAGCTGATCTGGAAAGCATCTGGGTGGAGTGTGGGTGAAAGACCCTCTCCATAATGGATCCTTGGTGCGGAAAGGATGGCCTGTTAAGAAGAAGTAAAGACCAGGCACCAGGGGCTCTTTGTGAGAGTAGGAAGAGTCAAGAAAAGGGAAAAGCAGAGGAAAAAGGCTTCTTTCTCACAATCAGAGGAATCACGGAGGTGAGGAGAAGCTGACCTGGGATAACAAACATCCTGCCTTTCTGAGATCAGGCCAGAAAAGGATATTGAAGGGTTTACTGTAAAAAAAAAATAGAGGGAAGAGACTGACCGAGATAAGCTATGTTTCTTTTGGGGGGAGGGGGGTTTCATTCGCCTATGAAGCGGTATATAAGTCTACTGCTATTGCTATTGCTATTCTCAAGATACTCTGACATAGGACACACACACACACAGACACATGGAGGGAGGGAGGGAGGGAGGGAGGGAGGGAGGGAGAGGAATTTAGTATAAAGACACACATACCAGCTTATGGACTGCAATGTATTTTTGTTTCTCAAGCTTTCCCTTTTGGGATTACCTCTTCAGGAAAAAAAAAAGTTTTGACAGTTTGCATATTGGTAAAACATTGCCAGCTTTTAATGAGAGCACATTAGGGAAAGAAAGCAATCATTTCTTATAATTTATTCATTTCTGTTCTTGCCAAATGCCTCTTCTTTCTGATGGATCTTTGATTCTGTATTGCTCCGGGCAATGCCATTTCCTGTGCAGTCCCATCACTCAAGGGATGAAGACTATGATTTGAGGCAAAGTTACAGGCCACCTGCACTGGCCTTCACTCGTAAGCTTGGCTCCCCTAACAGCTCTCCTAATTTTAAGAAGAAATTGGAACTGGGATGAGTTCCAGTGTCTTCTTTAAAAAAAAAAAATCCCAAATGTGCATCTCAACACTCATCATTTGGAAAAACAATTTTACAAAAATTTTGTGCCTTGGAGTCTGTGTTGGCTTGTGGGTTAGTTCCTGCGGTTTTCTTCGCAAGGTCTCAGATGTGGCTTGCCCAGGCCTGATTCACAGAACTGTGAGAGAGTGACTGGCCCAAAGTCATCCAGCTGGATTTGTGCACAAGGCAGGATTAGAACTCATGGTCATGGGTTGCTCTCTTGATGCATTAATTACTACAACTGAACGGGTTCAGATAAGGATTAAAATCTGTCTTTTTTTAATCTGGCAGTTAGCTCCCACCCATGAGCCTCATGGATCCTGCATTTTCCATATTTTCTGGAAGAAGGTAATGAAGCTGCCACATGCATTGATTCCAAGATGCCAAAATAACTCAGAAATTAATTTAGATTTGGAGAGACGGGTCCCTCTGCTCTGCTGGAGGCATCTTGCAGTACCTCTAAGACTCCATTTTGTGGCGACACCTATATAAAGGGAGCACCTACTCCGTAAATCCTTCTGGCTGCAGGTGTCAGCGTTCCATTGAATTTTTCCCTCCTCTCAAAAGTCCCCTGGACAAAGAATTTTACGAAGTCCATGGTAGGGAAAAACATAAAGGTTCACCTCCTCATTGCTGACATGTCAGTTCAGGGCGGGCTCTTGTATGCTTAAGCTGTTAAGAAAAAATGTGTTGCATTCTACATATTTAAAATAATGCACTTAGACAAATGGCTGTGACTGCCCTGTGTGGAGCCACAACTATCCAAGCTCATCTCTGATTTGCTTCCTTCCTTTCTAATTTTGTGAAAAGGCTTTCCTGGGGCTTCCTGTCTCCTTGTACTGAACTGGGAGTCCTTTGGATGTCTTGGTGTTCAGGGCAGGACTATACATTGCTCAGCCAACAAGAATTCTTTGCCGAGTCCTTGTACCTTCTCATTATCAGACTCACAGAAAAAAAAACAACGGAAACAAATAAAGGAATTTGCAATAAAAAAAGCAAGAATCGAATTTAAATAGAAATGATCCTAAATTAAATTTAATTAATTAAATTAAATTCAGAATCCTTTTTACAGAAAAATTAAGAACTGTCATCACGCTCGAAAATAAAATAAAAAAGTAAATGTGTTATATGTACGTATTCTTTCTTCACACCCCTACATCTGCAAGCTAAACGTAAGATGTTGATCTTGTTTATACACACTGAATGCAACAAGAGAGCTATTGTTCCATGGTAGAATCCCACAAAGTTGCTCCAAATAAATTAGCAGCACAATTATTAACATGGGAAGGACTCAGTTTGCTCCACTTGACTTATAATTATGAGGTTTGAAAATGTGCCTTTTCTTGATGTAGGAAAGAGTGACACAAAGAACTCTTCCAGATAAAGGCCTCCTTTTGATTTTTAATCACACAGTACCATAATCACTGCATGCAACTGAATTACATTGATATTCCAGTCCCATTTTAGCCATGGATACAAATTTCAATACTGCCAATCAAGTTCCTCTTGAAATGGGAAAGTATTGCTATTTTCCACTCCATTTCTGTCTCAGCCAGATGCTGCCTTTGCCCTATCAGTGGGTATTATCTCCTCTCTTCCTCTTCCTTCTTGGATACAACCGAGTATCATCACTCTGCATAGCCTCACTCTGCTCCATGCTCTCTTCCCCTCCTTCTGCCAAGCATAAGGAGCTTGGGATGCTTTGGGATGATAGAAATTGGCCTAACTACAGAGCAAATCTCCCCTTCCCCCATTTCCTTTTAAAACCAATCGATTTACTTACAGGCCAGTTGAGTAGTTTCATGCAATCTTTCCAACAACCAGCTTCAACATTCTCTTTGTGGAGTGCCCATCAGAGACACATTGCTATGCCAGCATGGCATCACTAAGCATTTCACCATGACCTCTATAGGTATGATTACTCCATGGTAGTAACAACCCACCTGTTTTCTTGCTTAAAAGAACCCGTTCTCCTTCACATACAACACACCCACTCCAACCTTTTCTCACATAGCAAGATGTACATCTCTATATATAAAACCCTGGGTTAGTAAAGCATTTTAGAGATACCAAGTTTCATTAATGTCAACAACAGTGAACAGAAGAATGGATAATGAGAAGAGTTTAGACTAGTGTTATTGGTTCCCTTCAGGTGTACTAAGAAGACGATACTGCAGTGTTCTGAGTTCCACTATCCGCCAGCATTGAGATAGAAAGGACTAGGTTTGATTACGGTAACTGAAAAGCTACAAGTTCTACATATAATATGATCATATCAATCACATTTAATATTAGCACATAGCTGAAAATAGTGAAGACAATGAAGATGAATCTCAAGAAAATTTTAAACTGGATTTAGAAGAATAGGTAATGAAGGTTTGAGGTTTGAGGTTTATTGGTTTTGTATGCCGCCCACTCCCGAAGGACTCCGGGCGGCTCACAATAAACAGGGGAGGGAATAAATAAGACAATAAAAACAAATTTTAAAATCCACAACAGTCACAATTAAGACAGGGCTGGGTGCTTTAACAGCCCCCAGCCTACCGGAACAGCCAGGACTTAGTAGCTTTTTGGAAGGCCAGGAGGGTCGTAAAGGTCCGGATCTCCACGGGGAGCTCATTACAGAGGGCCGGAGCAGCAACAGAGAAGGCTCTCCCCCGGGGGGTCGCCAGCCGGCATTGGCTGGCAGATGGAACCCAGAGAAGGCCAAGCCTGTGCGATCGAATTGGTCTTTGGGAGGTAATTGGCAGGAGGTGGTCTCTCAGGTACCCAGGTCCGATGCCATGTAGGGCTTTATAAGTAACAACTAGCACCTTGAAGTGAGTCCGGAGACCAATGGGCAGCCAATGCAGCTCACGGAGGATAGTAATGTGGGTGTACCTAGGTGCACCCACAATCGCTCGCGCGGCTGCATTCTGGATTAGCTGAAGTCTTCGAACACTCTTCAAGGGCAGCCCCATGTAAAGCGCATTACAGTAGTCCAGTCTTGAGGTCACGAGGGCGTGACTATCTGAAGTGCCTCCCGGTCCAGATAGGGTCGCAATTGGTGCACCAGGCGAACCGGGGCAAAGACCCCCCCTGGTCACAGCCAATAACTGGTGTATAAGCTCAAAGATATCCATGGGGAGGGAGAGATGGTCACGATCAAAGCCCCACCAGTTTTTTTTACTTGCATTATTACACTTTAACTTTTTTGATCTTCTTCCTCCAGAAGATGCCCCTGGATCAGATGGTGGTTTGCAAGATAATTTATCTACATATCTTTACTGACTGAACTGCTCTTCAAAACTTCATAGCAAATTACATGCATGTGCAAACAAACACACACACACAGAGAGAACATTTGATAAAGAGATAGTATTTTAACAAAGGAGGGAAAGGGCTTATAGTCAATTACAAAAAAACCTATGTACACTGAAAACCCACATAGGAAATAAACATAATAGTCAATAAATTAAAAGTAGGATAGTGGCAGCCATGTATTATTAAGCCATTCAGTGTTATAACACTAAACAGATTTGTTGTTTCTCATTTAAGAGGCATTAGGAATAAGGCTGTGATTTAATAACAGCATCCTAATAATAAGTCCCAATGTACTTTGGTTTACCTGTGAGCAAAGTGAAATAGGAAGAGGCCACAGATCCAGACTTTAGATTAGATTAAAAGTTCATGTTGGACAGTTTTCCAGAGAATAATTAACCATTGCCTAGCTAGGTAGCGAAATGAAGCAATAATAGAAGGGGGCAAAACATGTATTTTACAGATGAGCAATTTAAACCACAAGGTTTACCTTTCTTAGCTACAGAGAATATGAAATTAACTGCTTTGGAAAACAGTTGGATAAAATATTGGATAAAACACATTGTCTCCGATGAGACTTCAGCTACTATAGCAGAATATATTATAAATGATGGTGGTGGTGGTGTTTTTTTTTTTGCATTATTGCATCAGAGGTATATATCTTCTTAAAATTCAATTCTGTTTAACCAAAGGGGCAGATAAATCATACTAAAACAAGTCAAGTAGTTCTTCAAGTGGCCAACAACAGGCACCAATAAAATTAGTTTAACATTCTAATTAATTACATTAACCAAATTCCATAGGTATGGATTGATAGATGTACCTGAGCTTTTTATAAAGGCAAGGTTGCTTGTGACATTCCCATGTTAGTTTCTCCAGCTCAAAGCTTAATCCTCCAATCCTGTATTTATTCTATGATGTGATAATTTATCAATTATGGGATAAAACTCTTCTATTTCTATAGGATGATATCATCATCATTGCAACATTCATATATTTTAAACATATAAATGTTGAATATAAAAATGTTGTTTTTTATATATTCAAAACTCAGTAAGAAAAATATTCATCATGAAACCACTGTAGGACAAGAAGTGGCAGAATAATATCAGTCATGAAAGACCAAGATCACATGTGAAGTTCCAATTATACTTATTTATTATTATTCATGCCAATGCACAGGAATCTACTCAAAGGTTAGCACTATATTGGCATTGGATAAAGCTCAATATAATTCAAAAGGGGTGCAGTTAATCCATTTGTGGCTATGTGGAGACTCTAGGCCAGTGGTTCCCAAGCTTTTTTGGGTCATACCTCACCTAAGCATCTCTAAAATCTAAGCATTACTCAAAAGGTGAACTCTACTCATGCGAAGGAAGCCTAAAAGGCCATTAACTTGGTTTAAACAAGGTTCAAATTGCCCCCATTAAAAATCATATTGCCTCCCTGTGTGGCCTGGGCCCCACATTGCGAACCACTGTTCTAGGCTGATTCCTCTTTGGACTCCTCCCTCAGGTATTGCTACTCTTTCTCCTACAAACAGTAAGGCAAAGGTGGTTTCAACAAGCTGACACAAATGCTTCATGGATTTGCAATTTTTTTCAACATATAAAACAAATAATATACAGATCTTTTTTTAAAAAAAAATCACCTACTATGTGGAAGCAAAGTTACATAAGTTTGGTTAACAACATGTTTAGAGGTTTAGAGGTTTAGAGGTTTATTAACATTTATAGGCCGCCCTTTTCCCTGAGGGGACTCAGGGCGGCTTACATAAAATCAAGGGAGGGATATACAAACAATAACGTAGACAAACATAGAATAAAATAATGAGCAACATTCATTCATCATTCGGGAGGGGCAATTATCTTTGTCCCCAGGCCTGACGGGCTAGCCAGGTCTTAAGGGCTATGCGGAAGGCCTGGACGGTGGTGAGAGTACGAATCTCCACGGGGAGATCGTTCCAAAGGGTCGGAGCTACTACTGAGAAGGCTCTCCTCCTTGTAATTGCCAGCCGGCACTGGCTGGCAGATGGAACTCGGAGGAGGCCCAATCTATGAGATCTAATTGGTCGCAGGGAGGTAATTGGCAGAAGGCGGTCTCTCAAGTACGCAGACCCACTACCATGGAGGGCTTTGTGGGTGACTAGTAGCACCTTGAAGCACACCCGGAGATCAACAGGTAGCCAGCGCAGCTCGCGGAGGATAGGTGTTATGTGGGTGAACCGAGGTGCACCCACGATCACTCGCGCGGCCGCGTTCTGGACTAGCTGAAGTCGCCGGATGCTCTTCAAGGGCAGCCCCATGTAGAGCACATTGCAGTATTCCAGCCTAGAGGTCACAAGGCCCGAGTGACTGTTGTGAGCGCCTCCCGATTCAGGTAGGGTCGCAACTGGCGCACCAGGCGAACCTGGGCAAATGCCCCCCTGGTCACAGCCGAGAGATGGTAGTCAAAGGACAGCTGTGGATCCAGGAGGACTCCCAAGTTGCAAACCCTCTCTGAGGGGTGTAGAATTTGACCCCCCCAGCCTGAGCGATGGAGTACTGGTCGAATTGTTGGGAGGGAAGCACAACAGCCACTCGGTCTTTTCCGGGTTGAGTACAAGCTTGTTAGCCCTCATCCAGTCCATAACGGCCTCAAGGCCTCGGTTCATCACGTCCACCGCTTCATTGAGTTGGCACAGGGCGGACAGATACAACTGGGTATCGTCCGCATATTGATGGTATCAACATGTAAACTAGGATCGTCATTTTCAAAATCAATTCCTTCCTATCCATAACCCAGGAAAGCATCTTTCACTGCATCCTCCAAGACAGCAGCTCTCAAAGCGTTATTTGGGGACATCCAGGGTCCCCAAAACCCTTTTATGGGATCCACAAAGTCAAATAATTAAATATTTGAAAATTTCTCAGCTTTAATTTTTAGTACAGTAAATATTGATATATATTTGGAATAATCCTTGATTTATTTCCATAATTGAGGATGGAATTATGGTTGAAAGTCACTGTGGTCATAAGTCATGACTGAAAGTAATTTTCAAGCCTTTTTTTCAGTGATCATTAAGTAAATGCCACGGTAACTAAGCAAATTATTATTATTATTATTTTTGCTAGAAACTGGCAAAAAACATAGCGGATTGCAGTTGTGTGTGGATCTTCAATCATTTTAAAGAAAATAAAGGTTTGAGAACTGCTGCTCCAAGATATGCTTAATGGGAAAAATTAGGACTCACAAATCTGGCCAATGGACTACCTGCTTTTTCACACTATTATTAAAAATAGGTCATAAAAAGGCTTAGCAAATAAATACAATGTTATTATTTACAGAATATAATTCAATATAGATTTTATTTTACCATAGCTCCAAACATCTGTCTGGTGTGTGAATTTCCTATAATGTATGCACTCAAGAGCCATCCATTTTATTGGCATCTAGAATGAAAAAAGAAGGAAAAAATAAAAACAGTTAGCAAGCCTAATATTTACCTATTAAATGTCTTTCAAATCAAAGTGAAAAACTAGATTTTCAGTTTCATATTCCAAAAGTATTGCTGTTGATCATCCTTTCAGAGATCATAGCTTCCTTACCTGATACCTCAGTGCCTTCAACAATGGCAGTGTGTTAGAAAATTTGTTAAACATTTGGGCACTTTCTTTAAGCTACCACATATGAAGTACGTTGGTTTATTTATTTATTTATTTTATTTGTACGATTCATAGGCCGCCCAATCCCGGAGGACTCCGGGCACCTTACAACAAAGAAAAAGAAATAATAAAAAATGAAAATAAAAAACAAGTTAAAATCAACACACATACATTCATTATGATAGGGGCTGGACCTCAACAATGAGGTCAACAGCCCCAGGCCTGCCAGAATAGGCAGGTTTTAACAGCTTTCCTGAAGGCCATGAGAGTGGGTAAGGTCCGGATTTCTGGGGGTAGTTCGTTCCAAAGAGTCGGGGCAGCCACAGAGAAGGCCCTCCTCCGGGGAGCCGCCAGCCGACATTGTCTGGCTGACGGCACCCTGTGTGATCTCACCGGCCGTTGGGGGGAATGTGGCAGTAGGCGGTCTCGCAGGTATACTGGTCCTAAGCCATGTAGGGCTTTAAAGGTAATGACCAACACCTTGAATTGCATCCGGAGACCAATAGGTAGCCAGTGCAGCTCGCGGAGGATAGGTGTAACGTGGGTATACCCAATATCGCTTGCGCGGCTGCATTCTGGACTAGTTGCAGTCTCCAACTGGTTT
This sequence comes from Thamnophis elegans, assembly GCF_009769535.1. Classification (NCBI taxonomy): domain Eukaryota; kingdom Metazoa; phylum Chordata; class Lepidosauria; order Squamata; family Natricidae; genus Thamnophis; species Thamnophis elegans. The sequence goes on along the minus strand of NC_045541.1, from coordinate 2,297,776 downwards.
GAAAAAGTTTTGACCTTTAATGCACTGTTTCACCCAGTCAGAGTTCAGACATTCGGTTATTGATTACATCCCAGGAGCAGGAACAATTTTTTTATGTTTCTAAAAGGTACTGCTAGTGGAACTTAGATATGAGCCATGGCCTCTGAAACAAAATTGACTGAAAAAGTTACATTTTAAGGTAAGTTCTGATTGGTACACATTATAAATGATAGAGCAGTGTTTCTCAACCTTGGCAACTTGAAGATGTCCGGACTTCAACTCCCAGAATTCCCCAGCCAGCTGGCTGGGGAATTCTGGGAATTGAAGTCCGGACATCTTCAAGTTGCCAAGGTTGAGAAACACTGTTATAGAGTAACAGGTAAAAGAAAGTGGATAGACATTAACACTCAGGATTAGTTGTATTTTGACTCGATCTTTTTCTTTGAAATAAATGTAGGGAAGAGAAACTTTGTTCATGAAAGCAATAAATATCCATTAATTTATTGTTTAGAAATATTTTTTTAAAAACACGAACTTTCCCATTTTATGGTGGAGGTTAACGGTCTGGTCTATTCTATGACTTCGAAGAAACCTACCTTCCCACCATCAGCACTATATTCCTTCTCATCCCCTTCTAGTAGCCTAGCCAGGCCAAAGTCTGTGATCTTCACATGATTTGGAGACTTCACCAAGACATTTCGTGCCGCCAAATCTCGATGAACCAGGCGCCTCTCTTCCAGGTACATCATTCCCTAAGAAGCAAAACCACGAAAAATAACATGCTTGTTATATAATGGTTATCTATGTAATAGGTATTAGAGCTATCTTACAAGCAGCCATTTATTTATTTCACCCATTTCCCCGCTTTTCAGTTTATTATTTATTTAGGAGGAGCCGAGGTGGCGCAGTGGTTAGGATGCAGTACTGCAGGCCACTTTAGCTGACTGTTATCTGCAGTTCAGCGGTTCAAATCTCACCGGCTCAGGGTTGACTCAGCCTTCCATCCTTCCGAGGTGGGTGAAATGAGGACCCAGACTGTGGGGGCGATATGCTGACTCTGTAAACCGCTTAGAGAGGGCTGAAAGCCCTACGAAGCGGTATATAAGTCGAACTGCTATTTACTTACTTACTTACTTACTTACTTACTTACTTACTTACTTATTTATTTTAACTTAACTTAACTAATGGATCTCTTTTCCTCCATTCAATCACATCTGACTCTCAGCCTGGAAAGTCCCTACAATTTTCTTGGCCAGGTTTTTCAGCAAGTGGCTTGCCATTCCCTCTTTAGGGCTGAGAGAAAGTGATGGGGCCAAAGCCACCCAGCTGGCTTCGGGCCCAGGGAGGAAGTAGAGCTCCTGAACTCCCAATTTCTAGTCTATTGTCTGAACTGCTACATCTAACTGGTTGAAATAATAAAGTATACAAAATATAATATGTGATGAGATAGGCTTTTTAAAATTTCTTAAACATAGCCGTGGATTGGATCAGGATATTTCAGGATATTTCAAACTTCATAAGATCGCCACAAAGAAATCCCTTTTATGGTATGATTAGGCTGATGTGCTATTGCCCAGGGGCTTGAAACAGTATTATTCAACAAATTCACTTGAGTGTAGGACAGTGGTGGGTTTCAAATTTTTTTCAATCCTATTCTGTGGGTGTGGCCTCCTTTGTGGGAGTGGCTTGCTGGCCATGTGACCTGGTGGGGGTGGCTTGCCAACCATGTGTTTTCTCTCTCTCTCTCTCTCTCTCCTTCCTTCCTTCCTTTTGTTTCTCTGTCCCTTTTTCCTTTTTTTCTTTCATCTCTCTCTCACTTTTTCTTTCTTTTTTTCTTTCTTTCTCTGTCTCTGTATGAGTCTGTCTGTCTGTCTGTGTGAGTCAGTGGTGGGTTTCAAAAAATTTTGGACCGCTTCTGTAGGTGTGGCCTGTTTTCTGGTGGAACCTCTTCTAACCGGTTCGGTAGATTTGATGAACCGGTTCTACCGAACTGGTGCGAACTGGTAGGAAACCACCTTTGGTGTAGAAGATCCTTCAAATAAACTGGATTGAAACTGTTTTGGTTTATTTTTAATATTAAATATTGCACCTCAAAACAAACTTACAAGCAGTACACTTCATACAAAACAAGTTTAACGTGATCTGAATATTTCCTCCACCTGCCCCCACATATAAAAGAGCTAAATTTTACGCAATTTCTGAGTCATCCCATATACAGATTATAATAGTCAATTCCAGATGTAGTTAAGATCATGCAAAATTGAGATCCAATTTGAGTTCAGAGCTGATGAACTAAGACAGACAGAAAAACACCTCTAGCAGGCAGTATTTATCTAAACAGGACAAGTCCAGAAGGACCCTTACAATCTAGTGTTTCAGGGAAAGTGTTTCAGGGAAAAACGAAGTCCTATTAAATACCAGCTTATTTGTTGAAGTTATATTAGCCATTTTCCATATCCAAGCTTTAGATTTTTAAATTCTCAATATATCTAATGTTGCCTCTAAACACTATTTATAAGATCCATACTCTTCCTGGCATTGTTGACACTGCAGTCCATCATCAGTTACTGGCTTCACATAAATACTATGTGTGATACTATCGTATGTAAAATAAAATAGAATGCTGTGCTACTAAAGGCCACTGGGCAGATCCCCCTTCCCTTCTACCCTGCTCCCCCACCCCCCAATTTATTCTGGATGATTGTCCAAAATTTTAGAGCTAATTAGCCTTAGAGCAGTGGTTCCCAAACTTGGCAACTTTAAGACTTGTGGACTTCAACTCCCAGAATTCTCCGGCCAGCTCTGCTGGTTTCAAAAAATTTTCGAACCTACTCTGTGGGTGTGGCTTCCTTTGTGGGAGTGCCTTGCTGGCCATGTGACCTGGTGGGAGTGGCTTGCCGACCATGTGTTCTCTCTCTCTCTCTCCTTCCTTTTTTCTCTCTGTCCCTTTTTCCTTTTTTTCTTTCATCTCTCTCACTTTTTCTTTCTTTTTTTCTTTTTTCTTTCTTTCTCTCTCTCTCTCTCTCTCTCTCTCTCTCTCTCTCTCTCTCTTTCTCTCTGTGAGTCTGTCTGTCTGTCTGTGTGTATGTCTGTGTGTGAGTCAGTGGGTTTCAAAGAATTTTGTAGCCTCTTCTGTAGGTGTGGCCTGCTTTCTGAGTCCACTGGTGGAACCTCTTCTAACCGATTCGGTAGATTTGACGAACCGGTTCTACCGAACTGGTGCGAACTGGCAGGAACCCACCTCTGCACTGCCCTGATGTCCTTTTGGGTGTAACCAAAAATACTTCTAAAAGAAGCTAATCCCTCACAGTCAAGCTTTTCAGAACAAAGGGAACACCAAATCAAACAACAAAAACAACTCTAAACAAATCATATCATCGCTTAGTCTTAAGAGGTTCAGAATGATAACCATAGCAGTGCCACAATGTGGGTGTCCAGATCCCAGATAGTGCCGTGATAAATGGGAAAGCTTAGGCCCACAGTCTCTGTCAGTCAGGGTCCCAACAGGAGCTTTGAATCAGTTAATATTTCTTAGTCCATTCTTATCCCATTGGAAGATTGTCATGGGGGGGGGAGGGAATAAATATAGGCAATAAAACCTTTTGTAAGAAATGGAATCTTAAAATAATTAATGCAAAAGGCCTCCAAATATGGCTTTCTTTTTTCATTTTAGTTTTTAACTAAGTTGTGCTTTAATAGGGCTCTATATATGCAAATACTTAACAAAAACTCTACATCGCTGCCCTTCTGACCTTCAGCACATTATTCCATGCTATGCCTCAATGGATACTAAAGCGTTTCTGTTATACTAAGCTATTTGAAAATAAAAGTTACCAAGATAATTGCAGAGATTGTTTCTAAAAGAAAAAATACATTTCTAGAAGTATAACTATAGATAAATATAGCTGTCTTGCAGGAAAACAGTGCAATGGGTATTATAAAGACTTTTTACTAGGTGTTCTAAAGATGAAATTTACATGAAAGTTCTTTTAATAAATAAAGAACAATCATCAGAGCTTGTTCATGTTTTCATTTAGTACAATAGATTTTAAAGTATTTGACTTGAAGAGGGTTAAAAAATACTTTGGACAAAAATACACAATATTATTTTCGCATGGCTTTAATGGGACAAAACAAGTGCATTCTCTCTTGCCAGTTGCAAATCAATGCTGCTGGATATTCAATGGCAGAAATATAGAAAATTGAAGAATTAGCCTTTCTCATATCAAACCTAAATCAATCAATCTATCTATCTATCTATCTATCTATCTATCTATCTATCTATCTATCATCTCTCTATCTCTCCATCTCTCTCTCTCTCTCTCTCTCTCACACACACACACACACACACACACACATACACACACACACACAGCGAAATGTTGGAGATCTATACAGTATGTACCTCACGTGCAAAAAATAGCAGAATAGGTTTAGATAGTCCCTGGAGCCAAATATTAACATGATAGAACCACAAATAAGTCAAGACTCTACAGTCTAATTAGGCCACAATCCACCCAGAAGTAGCCCTGTGGAAATTAACAAGTGCTGAATTAGTAATGAGAAACTTGGAGTAAAAGGACATGCAGAAGCATGCAAAACAGAATACCAATATTTAACTGGGCTTTTCTATACTCCTTTTTGTTTAATATGCAAACTTCTAACTCAGCATTATTCTTTAGCTTTACTCCCTGTTAACTTCTCCATTCATTTATTTGCTTCAAGAAGGCATCACATCTTTGGTTCGGATGGGCCTATAGCCAAATGCAGGTGGGTAGGAATGAGAAAGGGGTGTATAGATCAATAAACAGTACAGATAGGTGGAAGCAAAGTAGCACATGAGGTCACAAGATCGGTGTGGGATGAACAGCATGTTGTAGTATACCATTCCTCCTACCTCACTATTTGAGGCAAGAAGCTCCCCTTTCTTTCCTGGTGGGCAGCCGTTATCTTGTAACTGTGCAGCTCTTTACTCTAAACATATTTAATTTAGCTTCCCTTCCAAGATAATGGCAAATAGTAAACACTTTACTATTGCATCTCCTCTTAAAAACCGTCACAGTAAACTACATATTGATTTTTCTCAGCATCCTATTAAGGAAGTCTGAGCACACACAATATATAAACAAAAGTACTGTTATACTAAAACTCAAACAAAAATGGTCAAAATAAAGAGAAGCCAGAAAAGGAAGTTTAGGCTATTTACTGTTGCTCAGTGAGGATGTTCTGTTTAGGTATCTCTTGCCTTGGGTGTTTCATTTGACATTTCAAGCATGATAAACATGCCATTACATCTCCCTTTACAGGAAGCACAAACAATTAAACACTTTATAAATGTTATGGAATAACTTTTGCTTACTGCATATACAAGACACAAACACCTAAGAATTCCAAAGGAATAGTCCTACAATAACAAAAAATAATCACAATGGAAAGCTGGGCCACTTCAGTCATCATATATCCTGAAATGCAATGACATGAGGAAGTAGTCATGATGAATCCTAATTTAAATATTTGAAGAAGGATAAATTTGGAAACGAAAGTGTTGGCAATAACAACATTGCCACTTTCTCAATATCAATATTTTCTGAAGAAAATATTTGCCAAGCAGAATCAAAAGTGGATTAGCCTATAAATTCATTTTTAGATTTAGTAACAATAACAAGCTAGATAATAACTGATTTCAACAGATGAACAAAGGACAAACTTAACCTACTGCTATGAAAAAAAACTGAACCTTCATGGATCTTATATTTGAATTTAGGAGTTTTCCAATTTACAGAATACATCTTCCCTCAAGGCAAGTACATACCTTTTCACAAGTAGCTACAAAATTCCTAAAAGATGTGTTAGGCCAGGAAAACTGCTAAATGCTATGAGGAATAAATTATTTGAAAGATAGAAATTTCATATAAAGATTCCTAGAGAAAACAAACTACTACATAACCCGTAGACTCTTCCAATTCATCTTCAACTGTAGGGAATTATCTGCCAACTGAAAAAAATGGACAGTAGTACCTAACAAAGGTAGTTCTTTTCTTGGTATATTTTTATCACCCTTTTCTCCCTTTTAGCAACAGTAACTAATCTTTTCAATGCTGACATTTATCATGGTCAATTTGGTCAAAATGTAAATTAAAAGCATATATCTATTTTTACCACTTGCCTTGTAGCTGACACACAAGAATGAGCTCAAACTGTGGGTGGAAGGGAGAGAAAGAGAAGGAGAGGAGGGAGGAAGAGAGAGGAAGAGAAGGAGAGAGGGTAGGAAGGAGAAGAAAGAGGGTATGAGTAGGGGAGAGGTAAGGGAAGGAAGAAGGGGAAGGAGAGGAGGAAGGAAGGAAGGAAGTAGAGAAGGAAGGGAGGGAGAAAAGAAAAGAAAGAGAAAATAAGGTGGTGTCACAACAGACGCTAGGGATGGTAAACAAAGCAATCCAAACTATACCTTATAACCTTTTAAATGGAATAATAATAATAATAATAATAATAATAATAATAATAATATAAGAATGGCAAAGAAAAAGAATAACTAGGTGAATATATACCTATAATTGTATGTAAGAGAATAAATGACAGTAAGGATATAAAGCACAATATAGGTAAACAATATTTAGTTATAAATAGCTAAGTATAAATAAATATAGAATTGTACATAAAAATGAATAAAGAATAAGGAGATTATGAACGCAAGATAGAAATGTATAGAAGGGAAAATACTAACTGCAAAGAAACCGATTCGGAACTGCGGTATGATATACGATGGAACTTCTTGTTCCTATGTTGTTTTAAGTCATGTGTCTATTTCTGTTGATGTGTTTATGTGTTTAAAATAAAAATTTATTTTAAAAAAAGAATGAGCTCAAACTATAATACTGCTCATCATTATCAAGTTTTCCTTGCTGAGCATATCATTACAAGGACAACTGCTGCTGAAATCCTCCAGTGTTGAATCACTCCTTGAAACAGAGCCAAAAGACATTAACTTGTCAAGCACACATTATCAACAGTTGTAATAAAAGTCATATTGAGGTACTATCATTGGGATCTTCACACAAAAAAATAATACATTAAACAGCAAGGACAGCCAATGCATACGTAGTTATCCCAAATTGCCCTTCTATAAGAGGACAAATCCACAACTTCTCTTTGATTTTGATTTGTTTACAACTGACATAAGCAACAGAATCAAAATGCTTTGTGTTGAAATCCCAGCGTACGTTGATGCGTCAAAGGAGCACAAAGTTATTTCATGCTCTTTTCTTATATGGATTGACAGGGTCTGGGATAAAAATGAAATGCAGCAGAAGCCAGGGAACAAAAAAGCCAGGAAAGAAAGAAAAGGACTATTTTCTTCCATCTACTGTTTTTAATGCTCCCAAGAATCACCACCATTTTTCTTCTTCTTCAGGAGCGTTGAAATTGGAAGAGCAATATGGCTTTTTTACAACTAGGAAAGGGAAATGCACAATTGAGAAACTGTGGGAATCTTTTCCCTTCTTCCCTTTTAAAGAATACACATAATTAATAAGCAGTGTGGCATTCTTTCTAAAGTGGTAAAATGAATGTTGGAGTAACAATAACTTGGAGGAGGTGATGAGGCTTTTCCCTAATAGAGAAGACTGAATTTTCTATTCCTTTTGTTAAAGCACTGATACTGATGGAGGTTCTTTTTTCTCTTTTATTTAATGAGAGGCAAAATCCCAGTCCTAGTGGCTACACGGTGTAGGTTCATGAAGCCAGTTATTAACCCAAGTAACCATGCAATAATCCAGTGGTTCCCAAACTTGGCAACTTTAAGACTTGGCAACTTTAAGCTTTGCTGGCTGGAGAATTCTGGGAGTTGAAGTCCACAAGTCTTAAAGTTGCCAAGTTTGGGAACCACTGCAAATCCAATTCTGTTCAGGAATCCATATGATTACCTGGAGGTAAGCAATGATTAGAGGAAAGAAGCCTTCTCATGAGCAGCAAAAATTATGCTGATGAATATCCCATTCCCCCAGAAAAAATGCCGAAGTTGAAACTGCGAAACACATATTCACAGGGGAAATTAATGGATTTTCAGGCCAGTTTGCATCCAAGTTTACCCCAAGGTAATTTAGCTGCAATGTGCTACACAACTTAAACAAACAATTTATTAAAATAATTTCAGAACAGTAGATCCACAAATCAGTATTAGTAATAACTATAATACAGACCTGTGCATTTTTACTGGAAGCATACAAGTAAAAGACAAATGTTGTCTTGTATTGATCTAGGAAGCAGTTAGCAACAATTTAGATACTTCTAATAATTGAGTGAAGAAGGAATGGAGAAAAGAAAGAATTAAAGAATGACTCAAGATTGTGGGAAAGGGGGAGTATGAGGTGACTTAGCTGAGTCAGCTTATAGCCTCTTAATTATGTGAATGCAACATGATTATCAGGTAATCGTCTAGATTTCTGCAATTCAGAATTGTTGATTTTATTGTTGACAATAAGAGGGAGTTTTCTCTGCTGCCATGTAGTATTAATCCAGATTTTGCAACAAGACCTTGTAGCTCAAACTTAAAAGAAAAAAAGCTTTATCTTTTAGCATTTGGGAATTATCCTGAATTTCCTGGAAGTGTCAGAGCAACAGTTCTAGGAACTTAACTTTAAACAAAGCCTAAGATTTAGTAAATGGATTAAATACCATTTATAAGTAAACAATCCCAAGATTAAGTATCTAAGAGTTTTGATTTGTAATATTTATTATAAGGTTTATAATTTATAAATCTTAAAACTTTAAAAAGTTTAAATACAAGAATTCTAGTGGTAATTTACTTTCAAATGAGAAACATATACAGACAAGCTGAAACTATACAACATTTGTTTGCTCATATCTTTTAGTGCAAAACTTTGTAAAATGTTGTAAAATGTTGTAAAATGTTGTAAAATGTTGTAAAATGTTTCTTTTGGTAATTGATATTCATTTCATCAGTATGAAAATGCTTATATGATGCAAAGGATTGAAATTGTTTTTAAATATCCAACTGTATTAATGAATTTTGCATTTTCAAAGCTGAGGGAGCAACTGTTGCCTCTGCATTTCAATGAGAGTCCCTACATTCACTCAAGATTTCCTCTATTCTTTATGACTTACATAGATTCAAAAATGAGATTATCTTTATCTTTAAAATTGTAATTTAGTTAAGATAACCAGCAAACTGATACATTCTTTTCAAAGTCTAATGTTCAATAGCAATAGCAGAACTATGTCTTATTGTACTAGCGCACCATACATTAAATATATTCAGTCTTCAGAAAACCAAATGCATGAACTTGGCTAAAGAACTTGGCATCTGGATTCAAACAAGCAGTGAAACAAATGAAAGTAATCACTGCTGTTGGTGCAAACCACTGCTCTCTTAACCAAGGGAAATACCAGAAGGATTCCTTCCAGGGGCAAACTGCAGCTCTTTCAAACAGGCATGAAATTATAATGATGGGAGACTTTAATTAGCCTGACATCTGTTGGGAGTCCAACTCTGCCAAACATGGACCTTCTAGGTAATTTCCAATTTATCTTTCTGACAACTTTCTCCTTCTGAAAGTAGAGGAAGGCATAAGAGGCTATTTTTGACCTAATACCAATCAATAGAGGAGATTTAATTAAAAAGGGAAGAGATATTGAAGGGACATGACCATGAAATGTAGAGGGTTTTTTTTATTTTTATAGAAACTGAATAGTCAAAAATGTTTTGAATTTTAAAAAAAATAACAACACGTAATTTTCACAACAGCAATAATAAGTAGGATTCTCTGACAGGAAAAAGTAACGGGGAAAGCTCAAATTGAATGTGAATTCCTAAAGGAGAAATTGCATAAATGTAAATAACTCCAGTGAGGAAAAAGAATGGAGGTCATCAAAAAAAAAAAGCCAATTTGGCTACAAAAAGTCTTAGCAAATATCAGAACATTGAAAAGGACACCTACAGGAAATGGAAATGGGCCATGCCACAAGGAAAGGCAATAGATAGTCCTGAACTATAGATCTGGTTTTAGGAAAGTAAAGATAGATGGATTGAAGCAAAAGATACTAAGAATAACAAAAATGTTTTCATTCCAAATGAAAAGGAAAAACAAATCAAAATGCCATTTGCTTGATAAATGGAAAAAAAATACCCTACTTCTGTCCCTCCTCCTCCTCCTCCTCCTCCTCCTTTGTTTTTGCTTTTTCTTAACAAACAATTATATTTCACTAGAAGTTGTGAAGCAAAACTAATAAAATTGTGAATGTAAACCACTAGGATCAAATGATTGTACCTTGAGATGCTAAAAAACAGGGGAGAAAATGTTTTTCTTCTTTACAAAAGAGCATAGGGAGTTGAGGAAGGGGATACAATAAACCACAGATACCTCAATCACACACTAAAACCTAGGCAATTATAGAGATCGTAATGATAATACCTTATGAATAATTTAAAAACAATATAGTAATAACCGAAATTAAGCACGCATTATTAAGAACAAATTTTGCGAGATTATGCTTATCTAATTTTTTGATGGAGTTTTCTTTAATAGATTGCAGGAAAGCTGCAAATGTAATATAACTTGATTTAAGCTGAAAATTTGACAAAACACTCTATAATATGCTGAAGAGCAAACTAGTGAATTGTGGCCTAGATTAGAGCTCCCCAACTCCCAGACAATGGCCTGGCCCACCAGAAACCTATCTGCGTAAATGAGCAAAGCACACCATGCATGCATGTATGAGATCCAGGCAACATGTGAAACCATATACACAAATGATCTATGGAAAAACCACCTTCCATGGAATCATCCCTGGTGCCCAAAAGGTTGGGAGCCACTGGCCTAGATGGTATGACCATTACGTTGATATATGGCAAACATTAAAGCCATACTCAGAAAGTGCTCATCAATGGTTCCTAATTAAATTGGACAGAGATAATGAATGGAATATCACAAGGTTCATTCATGAATTCTCTACTCTTCAATGTTTGTATTAACAACTTAGATGAAAAATTTATAGAATTTGCCAATAAACAAAATTGATGAGATAACCAACACCCCAGAAGATAGATATTACCTTACTAGAATAGAAAAATGGACAATATTGCTAAGAACAATATAGGTTAGTTTTGACATACTTGGTCTAGAGCAGTGTTTCTCAACCTTGGCAACTTGAAGTTGTCTGGACTTCAAGTCCCAGAATTCCCCAGCCAGCATTCGCTAGTGATTAAGACAATGAGGCTTTCCCAAAAACATTAACTGCATGTGAATAGTCCTCCTTACTAGCCGGCAGAATATTAACAGCTCATCTCTGCCTTTCCCTCTCCTCTCTGTGCTTCATCATTGACCTTTTGCCAATACAATTATAACTGGGAGAGTACATTGTATAGCACACGGACCTTCTCCAAGAAGTGTATTTTAAATGTATGACTTCTGCTTCTTCAGTAGTCGATCAATAGAGATGTGGATTACAATTAAGGGTTGAGATGTCTGTAGGATGTACTGGTTATCCTCTGTTTCTCTTTACAAATTAATTAAAAATCAATGAAGTGTGCAGCCCATTAATAAGTCAGCCTACAGATTAACAGATACTATCCCTGCCTTCCTCAACCGCTATGAAGTAGTACAAATGCAGTTATGGCATATTGGTACTAGAGATAATGGAATGCAAAAAAAATATATCAGATTTTTCTTGAGATTCTGACTATTATACTACAAAGCTTTCTTTCAAAGGAATGTCCGTATGTAATTCTTTAATGTATCGTATGTATTTTCACCAAAGAAGCGGAATGTTTCTGGTTAATTTTCAGGAAGAGCATTTCCCTGCATTAGAAATTTATTTCTATCATATTTAGACTATATATTCTATCAAATTTAGATTAATATTAGCTTCTGTTTTGGGCCAATACTTTCATAACAATCTAGATGGGGGAATTTAAGGGGAACTCATCAAATTTGCAGAAAAAAACTAAGCTGGGAGGGAATAGCCAACACTCCAGAAGACAAGCTCAAGATCGAAAAAGATCTTTAGAGACTTGAACAAAGGATCCACACTTAGGCAAGAAAAAAACAACTGTATAGGTATAGACTGGTGAAAATTTGCTTAGTGCCAGTAACTGTGAAAGGAATCTTGGAGTCCTAATGGACAATCACTTAAATATGAGCTAACAGTGTGCAGCAGCCGCCACCAAAAAAGCCAATGGAATCATAGGCCACATTAATAGAGGAATAGGCAGATCACGTGAAGTTCTAGTACTGCTTTATAAAGCATTAGTAAGACCACACTTGGAATACTGCATCCAGTTCTGGTCACCACAATATAAAAAATATATTCAGACTCTGGAAAGTGTGCAGAGAAGAGCAACAAAAATGATTAGGGGGATGGAGGCTAAAATATACAAAGAATGATTACAGGAATCGGGTACGTCTAGTCTAAAGAAAAAAAGGCCTAGGGATGACATGATAGTACTGTTCCAATATTTGAGGGGCTCTTGCAAACATGAGGGGGCCAAACTCTTTTGCAAAGCACTAAAAAGCAAGATAAGAAACAATGGTTGGAAATTAACTAAGGAGAGAAGCAACTTAGAACTAAGGAGAAATTTCCTAACAGTGAGAGAAATCAATCAGTAGAATAGCTTGCCTTCCAAGCATTGCTTCATCAGTGAAGGCTTTCAAAAAGAGACTGGATAACCATGTGTCTGAAATGGTACAAGGTTTCTTGATCGAGCAGGGGTTGAACTAGAAGACCTCCGAAGTCCCTTCCAACTTTATTCTATGTTCTATATTCTTTCAAAATTCTGTTGAGTATAACTTTTTCTCCTAGTTACTAATGTTTAGGTGTCTACTGTCTGATTGGCACTCATCCAAAGAACCTGAGGGTAGGAAAGAAGTAAGAGGTGGAAGATTACATATTTATTTATTGTTGTAATTATTATGTATGGTATTTTATTCGGTGTCTGTAAGCCACCTAGAGTTGCCTTTTGTGACATAGGTAGCATGCAAGTTTGACCAATAAATAGAAATAAATAATAAATAATAAAAAGATAGATCCAACCTAGAATTAAAGAGAAATTTCCCGACATTGAACACAATTAATCAATGTAACAGCTTGCTTTCCAAAGTTGTGGTTGCTCCATCACTGGAAATTTTAAAGAAGAGATTGCATAGCCTTTTGTCAAGAATGGCATAGCTTCTCTGCTTGAGCAGGAGGCTAAACTAGATTTCCAAAGTTCCTTCCAAGTCTGTTATTCTATATTCTAAAACTAGACAACCTGTGACCTGTCGGGTCATTTCAAAAATATTTCCTTACCTTCTTTAACTCATGCACCCCTGCACAATCTCCCAGCACTCTCTTGCACTCCTGCATGTACCCACTGACAATGTGGAATTTCTCACACACCTCCACATACCCTCCCCATGGGTTGGTACACAAGAAATGCTATATGAGGGACAGTGTGTGAAGGTGTGGCATGAGTTGGAAAGAGTGTGTGATTGGTGTAAGGCAGTGGTTCCCAAACTTGGCAACTTTAAGACTTGTGGACTTCAACTCCCAGAATTCTCCAGCCAGCAGAGCAGAGCAGAGCTGGCTGGAGAATTCTGGGAGTTGAAGTCCACAAGTCTTAAAGTTGCCAAGTTTGGGAATCACTGGTGTAGGGGAAGCAGAACAGACGGTGGAGGTTGTGTGTATTGTGAAAACTTACCTCAGCAACTTGCAACCTTCCTTGCTAGTTTCCCCATTGCTGACGCTCTCTACCAGCTTCCCATAAGCAAAGGTTTTGCTTGTGGGAAGCTGACAGGGGGCATCAACAATCACAATGAGTTTACACTTCTGGCTGGTTTCCCCACTGACTTGTGGGAAGCTGTCATGGAGCTTTGGAAATAATAATCACATGATCACAGCTGATAGCTCTGAAGCAGCAGGAGCACAGCATCACTGAAGCGGCCATATAACTTCCCCAAATTTCATTTCCCTAGGAATAATGAATCGTGGCACTCTCTAAATTAGTTATTTGAGGTACCTCAGTTCAAAAATATTTGCCTATGAGGCATTGTTTTCCCCAACTGAAGATTACAAACTAACAGACAAAAGTGTTTTGGTGGTGTATAGATATAATGAAGAAGTACATTTTTCATTTATGTGCATCATTTTTAGCATTCAATCTCCTCTTTCTTTTTGTTGTATCTCTACATAGAATTGTGCAGGAAAAACAATACTATTTTGTATTATGGAAACATGCGATTGTTATTAACTGCAATCCAAGAATATCAGAAGTTGACAGTATAATGGTTTTGAATGTAAATTTGATTAAATATTTATGTGGTCAATCTTTTCAGATTTTTAACATTGTCTTCATTTTACTATACATGACTGTACATTATTGTATACCCACAGTTGGATTTATTTAGTCCGAGCACAGCATGCAGTTCATGGAGGATGTTTTCTTTCTCACCATTTTCATTCCTGCTAAAAGAAAATATTGTTTCTCTGGAAGCTCCAAGCTATAAAAGCTGGAATGATTTTGGTTGGGATATAACTGGAGAATGAAGAGATAAAGTAATCTCACTTGACTGCAAACGCAGCATAACTTCTCCTTACATTTAAGGAAATCTCAAAGCTCACTTGCAACATCTTTATCAAAAAGAATTAATGCAAGAAAGAGTACCTGAATCCATGCAAAATGTGTAGTTTGGCAATGACTATCTAAACAAAAATAATATCAGAACTAGATAGCCATTGAGAAAAATTGACCCAGCTGAATGCTGCAAAGATCTATTTCAACTGTCTATTAACATCTAGCTACAGTGGTGATAGCAGCAGTTATTTTGAAGGCGTTGGGAGGAATAATACAAAATTAAGGGGAAATGCTGTAGGGACCCTCATTCAGGCTGCTTAATGACTTTAATTTCACTAACATGAATACAATCATTCCCAATATGTGGATTATATCAAATGTTACATCAGTGGATTTCTTATTGTTTACTAGCTATTTGGATATTCATTGTCAGGAAAAAGAGGCAATTCAGCTGCTCATAAAATAGCTCTGTAGTAATAAACAAATTTAGAACCACAGATCAGCTCCCTCCTTTTCACATACAAGTTTCCAGGTAGAAAACAGGAATAAGGACAAATAGCAATAGCAATAGCAGTTAGACTTATATACCGCTTCATAGGGCTTTCAGCCCTCTCTAAGCGGTTTACAGAGTCAGCATATTGCCCCAACAACAATCCGGGTCCTCATTTTACCCACCTCGGAAGGATGGAAGGCTGAGTCAACCTTGAGCCGGTGAGATTAGAACCTCTGAACTGCAGATAACAGTCAGCTGAAGTGGCCTGCAGTACTACTACACCCTAACCACTGCGCCACCTCGGCTCCTACAAATCCCTACTGATGGGAAAACAGATGATGAATGGTTAGCAGATGCATACTCCCAGGTGGAGGGAACACCCCCTCCCAGATGTTAGGCCGCCATTCTAAGACTGGGCAGGTGTGAGTGCAAATGCCCTGTAAAAAACTATCCATTGCATTCCCGCCTAAAGGCAAAAGGATGCAACATTAAATACTTCAGCCGCAATAGAATTTACTACCTTTTAGTTCTCATTAATTTCCCAAAATTAGTACTTGTGGAGTTGGGAAGATGGAATCTATACCGACATAGGAATTTATTCAGTGCCCGGTTGTTGGTGTTCCCCACAAGTACATGTGAAGATACAGACAGGGCATACCATTCCACAGAAGCTCCAGCAAGCATTGCCCTAAATATTGTTTTCCTTTTATGTCCTCATAGGTCATATTAAAAGATAAATAATAAAGTCAGCAAGCTTTTCTCACACCCCTTTACTCTTTAAAAGCTGCGATATGTATAATGAAGCTACTACCATGCACCACCGTTATCCTATTCCTTCTTGGACGAGACAGAGCCAGTGCTCTTGTGAGAGTGACAACCACTGGAATCAGAGGTGGGTTCCTACCAGTTCGCACCTGTTCGGTAGAACCCAGAGGTGGGTTTCAACCGGTTCGCGGCGGTCCCTGCGAACCGGTTGGTCGCCGAACCCGGAAGTAAGTAACTTCCGGGAACGGCGAAGGGCGCACCCGCCTGCCCGCGGTCCTTACCCGGTTTTGACGAATTCTGCGCTTCCATGCATGTGCAGGATGCATACAGCGCCTGCGCGATCGTCCAGGAGCAGCTGGAGCGTCATGCAGATGCTAGTACGCATGCGTGCACCGCGCGCGTGCACGAGGACGCCGCCGGCCCCATTCCAACCAAACCGGTTGGAACGGGGCGAGAAACCCACCCCTGGTAGAACCGGTTCGTCAAATCTACCGAACCGGTTAGAAGAGGTTCCACCAGTAGACCCGGAAAGCAGGCCACACCTACAGAAGAGGTTCCAAAATTTCTTGAAACCCACCACTGACTGGAATGCAAAAGGCTCTTGGGAGCAGCTTAACATATGTAAAAATTGAAACAGATTATTGGAACTGAATGGAAAACAGAAAGTATGCCGCATCTTCCTTCTCTGAAGAATTGCTTTCTGAGGCAGCCCAGGAATCTAGGAGAGGGGATTTGAAACAAACATTTGAAATTCAGATCATTATTCTGAGGAAGGAGCTTCAAGTCCAGCTCCTTTTACTGTAATCATCCTTTACAGTAAAGTAAAAAGCGAATTTCTCCCTGAGCCAGATGGACTAAAAAAACTTGCTTCATGCCTGCTATTTGTAGGTGACAAAAGTCCCCAAAGCTATAAACTCTTCATAAAACCTTTTCCTCTTTTGTGCTTTTGAGTGTTAATTAAAAAATACACGTCAATCACAGGACAGTTATTGTTCACGCATTGACTCTCCCTACGCATATTAATAAGGCCAGGATGGAGACCTCTGGTCTTTGTCTCCGTGGCTGGTAAAAGACACAACTTCCTCCACACTGAAGAATTTCGTCTCACCAGAAGACTGGGCAGATTATTTTGAGAATACTACCATGAAATTATGCCAGTATAAAAATGTGCAGTTAAACACTGATTCTCATTTAGTAGCCACATCTTTCCATTTTTCCTTATCATTTTACAAGCTAATTCAAATGACTTTACCTTGCATTTTTAGGAAAAGCTATGATATACTGATTTAAATCAGAACATGGTGGTGAGAAAAATCGTATGGAATGAACCTGGCAAGCATGGTCCAAGCTGATGAGGTATAATTCCATTGCTAGGCCAGGCTATGAATTGCTATAAAATAAGTAGAGAATGCCTATACATTCTCCTGTAGATCCATTTTATCTTATCATGTTTCTCCTTCATACTATTTGATCTCACACTATAAGGATAATTCAATGGTGTCAAAAACAAAAGAACATTTGAAATGTTTCACATTATTAATTCACAACCATCACAAAAGAGACAACAACATTATTTTAGGTTGTCACTTACATTATGAACGTTAAAATATCAAAATTAGCAGAGCTTTTAAAAAAATGCATTTTAAAGCCCACAGGCATTTGTTTGAAAGGACAGATAGCAGTGTCTCCTCGTGTTCATTAATTACACAATTTTATCAAATGTGTATTTCATTCCCCCCTCACAGCCTCTACAATACTTCCTTCGTTCTGAAATAAAAGTTTACCATGAAATAATGTATGAATAAATTTATATATCTAAAACAATAATTTGGAGGGCGGGGAAAGATGAGTGAGCTTCTATAGTTTGTCATTCACGTCCACTGTTTCAGTTATAAGGAATAAAATTATTATTTGAAATTATTTGTGGATAATAAAACCTATGGTGTAATTAGTAAATACAAACAAACATTAGAATTAACTCTTAGCTTTTGAAAGTGGATTTGGTGTGCTTATTTATGCCTCTTTTGAAGCCATATTTCTTCTCTTCTCCTTCATATATAAGTAATACTGAAAAATTATGCACAAGGCTCATATGAACAAACAAAATCTGTGAACCAAGAAATGCAGACAAAATTAATAAAATTAATGATCAAAGAAGAAGCAGTGGATGGAAAATGTGGCATCTAGAAACTATGACTGATTTCAAGGACAAATATCCTGTTTCCTTATCCTCTCAATCAACACAATTTTATCTCTGTAACAACTTTGGTAGTAAAGAATTTCTACCACATTCTTAGGGCAGCAATGAAGTTACAGGAGGTCGCTGAGATAAATAGCATGCAGCAATTCCTGTCAGGATGATGTGGCTTTGGGAACTATTGAAGTGTGGTTCTGATCTGACCCACGTTGGGAGAGTCAAGTCCATTTAAAGAAAGGAAAGCAAAAGAAAAATATTCTGTGAAATCTTGTCCCTTAAACCTTGGTAAGGGGGATAATTAACATATTTTTGTCTCAGAGTATATTTCCAATAAGTTGATCTCACACAAAAAAGGCATTTCTCAAAGTGTCCGTGGAAGCCAAGTTATATAGGTTAAAAACACCAGTTGAAAATCCATTTGACAATCTATTGATAACCAATGCAGGGCCTGCAGAATGGGGATTTCATGCTTAGGGTGACTTTAGCCAAAAGCCAACATGGGTTTGTCAAAGACAGTTCATGCCAGACTGATCTTATTGCATTCTTCGACAAAGTGACAAAATTAGTGGATCAGAGGAATGCCGTCGATATAATTTACTTGGATTTCAGCAAGGCATTTGATAAGGTAGACCATAACCTACTACTAGATAATGTAGAAAAATGTGGGTTAGACAGCATTACCACCAGATGGATTAGTAACTGGCTGACCCACCACACTCAACATGTAGTTAATGGAACTGCATCTACATGGAAGGAAGTATGCAGTGGAGTATCCCAAGGCTCTGTTTTAGGTCCAGTACTTTTCAACAGCTTTATCAATGATCTGGATGAGGGGATAAATGGGGAACTCATCATTGCAGATGACACCAAGATGGAAGGAATAGCCAACACTCCAGAAGATAGGATTAAGATACAGAAGGATCATGATCTTTTAAATTTTGTCACCAAGTGGCAGGAGAAAATTGGAAATACAGCCTTTTTTTTTTTTTTGCATTTTTATAGGGTTTTTTAGGGAAAGAAGAAATTCTCCAACAATTTCTCAAGGATAGGATTTCCTCTTGGCAATGTCACAGTAGCACTCCAACCAAAAAGTAGAAGTTCTGCATGACATTTCTCTTGGGATTTAATTGACTACATGGGAAGCCAGGGGGTCCCCTAATAATAACAGACAGAGAGATGATGAAAAGCAGGAGATTCCTCCCCCCCCCAATATGTTTACATTGCAAACCATAATGAAACTCTGATGGTGGGAAGAGCAAGATCAGTGTAAATAACCCTGAAATAAATAGTGATCTAGAAAAGAGACATTCAGGATTAAAAGAGGTGAGTCCTGAGGCTTTTTTGTTCCTTGCAGGGCCATGTTTCAGTACCGAGATTCAATTCACAGTCTTTCTTCACAAAAGAAGATGCCCAGAAATCTCCTAATACATCATAATCTGGCCTTTGCTTAACACCAATTACTACCTTAAAGCAGTGGTTCCCAAACTTGGCAACTTTAAGACTTGTGGACTTCAACTCCCAGAATTCTCCAGCCAGCTCTGCTCTGCTGGCTGGAGAATTCTGGGAGTTGAAGTCCACAAGTCTTAAAGTTGCCAAGTTTGGGAACCACTGCCTTAAAGCATAGGATAAGTAGAAAATGAATATATCATATATATGCTGTACCTAATATTTTCCCGAAGACAATACTGCATATAATTGTACCAACATAACTTTTCCTCCCATGTATTTCTAATGCAAATGCAATCAACTCTGCAACACAGAAGGGGAAAAAACACTAATGAAATGAAGTTACTAAAAGATGTGGAAAACTCTGTCTAATTCCAAAACAAATTTATGGGAGGAAATGTAGTTGAACTGAACAGCCACAGTAAAAACATAGAGCAATAAAATAATAACATGGAAAAGAGGCTCTCATTCCTGGCATTATGGAAAGAGACATAATTGTGTGTCAAAGTATGGCTTCGAGTTCAAATGTGTTTATGAACTGTTGAAAAGGCTTGCTTTGGGGAAGAAAGATGGAAATGGAGATCACGAGACAAAAGCTTAAAGAATCCAGAAGAAGTCAAGGAGGAGCTGACGTTGCAACGACATGACGTGCGATCTTGGAGCTCCAAGATCGCAGTTGCTGCTGGACAGTCCTTTTGGATCTAAACCATCCCAAAGAGATGGTGACAGGGAAGAGTACATCCTGTTGATCTCAGGGACACCACAAAGTCCCTGATTGATCCAGGAGAATCTATTTCTGCTGGTGACAGAAGTGCAGCCATTGAAACTGCTGAAGTTGGGACAGCTCCGGAACAGGAGGAAAACTGAAAGAGAAAGTGTGTCCATCTGGTAAGGAAATCTTATTATTATAAAGAAGACTACCCCCCCCCCCAATTACATACAGGTTGATGTAATGAAAGCTTATAATAAAAAAATTAAGTCGAATTTAGTTAAATTTAGAGCATTATGTATAAAATGAAGTGATAATAGATACAGTTCAATAATTGATTGATAATGATAATAATGAATATATATGTATTGGTTTGATAAGAGGAAATTTGATATAAATTGCAAATGGTAACTATGAAAGGAGGTTTAGAAACTCTGTTATTAAATATAACCAATTTTTATTTAGAACATGTTATAAAGATGTAATGTTACTGGATGATATTGGGAAGAACTAATGGAATGCCATTATGTGGTTTTGCTTTAAATCTGGAATATTTAATATAAAAGGACATAAAAGCAATTATAGTCAAATGAAGGTTGAGGTATGATGATAGTAATATATATAAATATATTTGATTTAAAATATATGATTTGATATGAATTGTAGGTGATGACTGTGGAAGGGGTGCATGGAAGTTTTTGTAACCAATCAACACATTTTCTACAATTTGTAATGGAAGATCGCTTTGTGGTGGGTTTTGTGTATTTTGTCTGTGTTTATTCAAAAATAAAAAAATTCTTTATAAAAAAAAATAAAATAAAAGAGCCCAGAAGGAGTTTGCAAATTTTCCTCTTATGCCCACTATTGTCTTCATCATTACCCAAACTTCCTGGCACCCTAACCACTTGCTATTAAGTCTGATTTTATTAATTAAATATTTCAGAAAAATATATAACTAAGTAAGCAATATTTTCAAAGTGATGTGAGTTGAACATTTTTTCTGTTATTTGGAATTTTAGTTGTAGAATTCAGGATTAATTAAAATTTCTAAATATCAAAGCCACTTAATTATTAAAAATTTGGCAAAATACTGTACATTATTTAATTGCTTCATTACTAATTAATTCTACTTACTTTCATAGATTCTTTCTTTAGCATTGCAGAAATAAAATTAAATCCTCACATCTATTCTTTATAGCAGAGCATCAGGCCCAAGAGGTTGCTACTCAATATCAGTTACTCAAATGAATGACTAGTACTGCAAACTGTAATGAGATTGGAGCCCAAATGGAATCCATCAGCCACTAGGTACAATCAATGCTATTCTCCTAAGCCTAACAGGACAGAATTCCATATAACAGAGTCCCTATTGGACACAAACATGGGAAGCTAATTTATTTCCATTGGTAGCAGACCCTTGAGGTTATGGCTCTCTATTCTAGATGATAAAGCCTTCCTTGCTTTACTTTATTAAAAACAACGCAACTGGCTAAAAGAGGCTTCCTCCACATAAGGAGAAGAGGAGAAGACATCCTGAGGTAGCAAAGCGTCCCTCTTCCTCTCAGGTGCCTTCAGACAATGTCATTACTTGGTATTAAAACTTCTGGGGATAAAACACACAGTCTGGCACAGTAAGAAGGCAGGCACCATGAAAAAGTACTTGCTGTGTTTCCTTTTGCCTATTTCAAAGAGATTGTATCCATAGCTTTTATTTCAGTTATTTTTAATGAATTGCCCAAACATTCTTCCACCTCTTTTTACTGGAATTTTACTTTTTACAGCAGAATGTGCGAGAAGAATTATAAGATTCTGCAAATCATACATACATACATGTTCTGTCCCCCCCCCTTCTCCGCTCGTTAACAGACGACAGGCAGACAAACGTAAAAGGAACTCACTTTATCAGTTCTCGGCTCAGACTGGCTGCGAGCCCAAAAATAACATAAATAAAGTCTCTGACCAGATAACAGAATACAAAACAAAACTCTTACAACACAATGCACTTCTCCAAGTGTCTCCTTGAATCAGGGTTGCAGAAAGCAAATCAGAAACAAACCATGACCGATGAATGACTGAATGCATGAATGAACGTTGACTCCTGCAACCAGGGTGTGGCACCATCCCTCCTTTTATCACCCGAAGAGCCACTAACGAGCCCCAGCTGCATTGTGAAACTTTCATCCCGAAAAGACTCACAGAAGACTGCTGCTGAGTCACAACACATACATACATACATACATACATACATACATACATACATACATACATACGCATACACACACACACACAGTTTTGCAGTTACTGGTTATCCATTTATGAAACATCTGCTTTCTTTTACTGCTGGCTTCTCCTTATTATTTTCTCTTATTTCAATTATTTTTCAATTAAGCCTCTTTCTGCCCTCCCTATTTAAGTTAAACACAAAAGGAAAAGCAAGAACAGTACCCAAATGTTAATAAGGAATCTGCTCAATTCTAAAGGCCTGCATTATTGCAATAAATATCCTGAGTAGCTTTTGCAAATGGAAAAAAAAAGAAAAATCTCCTAAGATGTACTTTAAAACAATCAGCCCACTGATTTCATATTTCCATTCCTTTGTGTACAGCAGCCATAAGGAAGGGAAAGGAGGAATCCAGGGATTTCTTGCCTTCTCCCCAACACACATATACACACACATACTTTTAAACCAGGAGGTTCATCCTGCTTAGCAATCCTTTCCAGATCAACACAATATTTTCTGCTGCTATTACTCTGTCTGGGGGATAGTTCTATGCAATATCAAACATGCCAAACTTGGCAGCATCTGGGATATCATATGAGTTGAGAGAGCTGGGGCCTTTGCTTGTGTCAATAGTGTGTCTCACATCTTGCAGGCACGGAGACATAAAGGTCACCAAGGAAGGGCGCTTAAATCAACACAGAACTCTCTGACAAGTTAAACTTAAGCTTACATGGAAAATTGCTTTTTCTTTCTTTCTTGGAGAGCAGAGAAATAAGACCCTGTTCACAATTGCCAATATCTTATCGCTAGGCCACCTGCAGACTATTAAGATAACCCTAGCTGCTGTATCTATTGCTGTCTCTCTCAGGGAGAGAAAGTGGGGGATAGGGAGGGCAGGGAGAGAAAGAGAGAGACAGAGAGAGAGACAGAGAGAGAGACAGAGACAGAGAGAGACAGAGAGAGACACCTACAGAAATATTTCTGGGATCAGAGCAAAGCCAGAATGTCTAATACAGTTACAATTTGTACATGTATTGTGTGCAATAATACATCTATTCATTAATATGTTACTGATATTTTTTTGACAATCAACTTTTTCATATTGTTGACAACTTCACTTGGTATATTTAGATATTTGATATTTAGATATTTAGATACTTTATTTGTATGCCGCCCTTTTCCCTGAGGGGACTCAGGGTGGCTCACAATTCAGGGGGAGGGAGGACAAACAAGTTACAAACACGAAAACAATACATCATTAAAAGAGCACAACAGTCATACTATTCAAGTGGGGTCGAAATCTTTAGCCCCAGGCCTGTCAGGACAGCCAGGACTTAAGGGCTACGCGGAAGGTCTGGAGGGTGGTGAGGGTACGAATCTCCACGGGGAGTTCGTTCCAGAGGGTCGGAGCTACTACTGAAAAGGCTCTCCTCCGGGTAGTCGCCAGTCAGCATTGGCCAGCGGATGGAATTCGGAGGAGGCCTAATCTATGGGATCTTATTGGCCTAGTGGAGGTAATTGGCAGTAGGCGGTCTCTCAAGTACCCAGATCCAATACCATGAAGGGCTTTGTAGGTGACAACAAGCACCTTGAAGCGCACCCGGAGATCAACAGGCAGCCAGTGCAGCTCGCGGAGGATAGGTGTTACGTGGGTGAAACGAGGTGCACCCACGATCGCTCACGCGGCCGCATTCTGGACCAGCTGAAGTCGCCGAATACTCTTCAAGGGCAGCCCCATGTAGAGCACATTGCAGTATTCCAGCCTAGAGGTCATATCAGAACCTCCTATTCTGATTCATGAAAAACAATGTTATACCATATCAGTCTCTGGTCTGTTTCCTCTGATTAGCAGAAGTTCCTCAGGATTTCATACTGGAGGTTTTTGTAGCTGAATCTGGAAAGACCAGAGATTAAACCTGGAAATCTCCACATAGGCAGTAAGTTATAAAAATCTATCCCTGAGCTACAGCCATTCCTATAATTATTCTATCAAGAAAAGAAGTGAATTTGTGGAGGTTTGGGGATCAGAAGTGACGGCAGTTGGTAATCTGCAGCATGATGGCTCAACGGTTAAGACATTGAAGCTGTCAACTGGAAAGCCGACAGCCCAGGTTAGAGGCCTGAGCGCCACAAGATGGGGTGAGTTCCCGTTACTCGCCTCAGCTCCTGCCCACCTAGCAATTCAAAAGCCTGCAAATGTGAATAGATAAATAGGTAATGCTTCAGTGGGAAGATTACCGTGTTCCATATTTTCATGCTGGCCGCATGTTGAAGTGTCTTTCAGGCTCCCTTGGCTGAGGATAGGAGATGAGCACTGTCCCCTTGAGCTGACCATGACTGGACAGGGGAAATTTAAACCTCACTTTTTCCCCATTATAAATGAGAGCCACTTTTTTCTTTATTATTTTGAAATAATAACAAGAGCAACAATAAGAACAGGCGCTAAGAAAAGGGTTGCCATTTCTACTAGCTCTGGTGAACCAGCAGACTGTACAAAACTTCACAATGATTCTTTACTTCTCCAGTGGGTAAAGGATTAAATCTAGATCTCTCTCTCTCTCTGTTTAAAATCCTTAAGGGCCGAAATTTAGTGCAGTGTTCTGGATCACAGACTACATCAAGGAAAATAAATTAATATGTAATGTAGATAAGAAAGAAATGTCCTTGTTGGTCAAAAGGAAGAACAAGGAATTGTTAACTGCCTTGTGTTGTGTTTTGCAGGGAAAAGCAGGATTTACATGTAATAAACAAACAAACAAACGAACAAACGTTTTCACTGGCTTTCTTCAATTATGCAATGACATATAATCAATCTGTGGTCCATTCCTAAGATTTTTTTTAGTAGTATTGGAAAAAATGGCAATCTTCAGAAATGAACTATTAACTAATTTCTGAAAAGGAAGTCAGAAAAAGATTTTAAAAAAACTTGCTCTAGAGACATAGTAAACTGTTTGCACATACATTTGCGCTATGGATAAGTTGTCAGGTAAGATCTTTAAATGTTTAAATGCAGATATAAATCACCAATTATTAATATAAGATCCAAGTTAGAAATGTTACAAATCTCTACATTTTTCTTACCTTTTAATATCAGTTAGTTACACTAAAATTTAGCTATACCAGAAGCCTGAACTATTTTTAAACGAAGCAATCACCAGAGAAATATTTTTCTAGATGGCATATATATCAAATGTTATTAGGAAGCTTTTTATTTATTGACGAAACATATTACAAGGGATGCGGTGATTCAGTGGCTAAGACGCTGAGCTTGTCAATCAGAAAAGTCGACAGTTCAGCAGTTTGAATCCCTAGCACCATGTAATGGAGTGAGCTCCTGTTACTTGTCCCAGCTTCTGCGTACCTAGAAGTTTGAAAGCATATAAAAAATGCAAGTAGAAAAATAGGAACCACCTTTGGTGGGGAGGGAACAGCATTCTGTGAGCCTTTGGCATTTAGTCATGCCAGCCACATGACCACATATACAGTGCTGGCTCTTCTGCTTTGAAATGGAGATGAGCACCGCCCCCTTAATGCAGATGCGTAAAACAAGTAAATAGTTCTGCTTTCTGAGCAATATACCTGAATTACATGAAAAGACAAGATGTGCTTTTACTGTAGAAATATGCCAGTGGAAGTCCTTGCAAAATGGCAGTCTTCTCGGAGCCTATCCAAATAGTTCTCCTCTTTCACACATTTTTCCTGTTCTTTTATTTTTTACCCAAAAAAACTTTACTGTATTTCAAAATAGCATAAACTTCAGAAAACACAAACAGAAAGAGGATCAACACTCCCACATTCTTACTTTGTTTTTTTCTGAAGTAACTTGAAGGCAGCCATCCAAGAGGTGCATCATTGTCTGGGGAGGGTGGTGGTGAATAGTCCCGCTCCTTCCCTGCTACTCACCCTGGTAGCAGAACAACAGAGTTGGAAGGGATCTTGGAGGTCTTCTAGACCAACCCCTATACCATTTCAGACAAATGGCTGGCCAGTCTCTTCTTAAAGGCCTCCAGCGACACATACAATTTCTGAAGATAAAGCCATTCCACTGGTTTATTGGGCAATATACTGCATAAAGATTTATTGGATAATATACTGCATGAAGGAAACATGGGGAGAGAAGCAGGGAACCATTTCTGTGCTCACCAACATGATTTTCTGCGACCCTAATAAAATTACCTACTAATAAATTTATTTCAAAATCTGTACTGCCTGCATTTTAGCATTTTGGGGGGTTTCTTCTCAAAGATATTTTAGAGAAAACAAAAAAGGCAGTAGAAATGGTTGTGTTATGGATACCTTATGCCAGGCACAAGCATGTAATATGAGAAAATAGTAACATAACTTATTAAAGGTCAAAATGTTTAAGCCATTTGTTTCCATCCATTATAAGCTTTTCTACAAAGAAGAAAAGGAACAGAGGAAGTGAGTAATGTTAAAGCCCTTTAAAACAAATTATATAAAATCCTTCAATTTTATTTTGGTCATAAGTTGTCACTATTGATAAAAACATAGCATTTGTCTAGAAAGTCTTGGGCTAGGGTTTGGTGAAATATCAAAAGATGCTATACAATGGGCACAAATATATAATAGTAGTTTGTTACCAAGAAAAAGAATGCCCCATTTTGCAATGATACATAATATGTTTCTCTTTGTCAGGAGTTGTTGTTTAATATTAAAGTTGAACTGCAAGCTGTACAATTCTTGCTAATCTAAGCAGAATTTTAAATCCCATTTTTAGATATATGGGCAGGTATTTTTTTTTCTTCCACTCAGACACATGAAAAGCCGAGGTGGCGCAGTGGTTAAATGCAGCACTGCAGGCTACTTCAGCTGACGGCAGTTCGGCTGTTCAAATCTCACCGGCTCAGGGTTGACTCAGTCTTCCATCCTTCCGAGGTGGGTAAAATGAGGACCCGGATTGTTGTTGGGGGCGATATGCTGACTCTGTAAACCGCTTAGAGAGGGCTGAAAGCCCTATGAAGCGGTAGATAAGTCTAACTGCTATTGCTATTGTTATTGCTAAAAGTTCCCAGTTGTTTAAAATAAAAGCACTTTCATGTAGATGTCGACTTCAAAACAAGTTAATCTAATGCGATAACCACAAACATATAGTGCTCACACATGCATGTGAACGTGGGATTCTTTCAGCAATACTGATAGCAGTTTAAAGATTGAGCAATCGATATCACTACTTTGGACTCCAAAATTTTGCACATGCCTAACTGGAAGAGTTTCCGTCTTTCCAAGGGCAGCAACGCCTTCCACTTTCTGGGCCCCCAAATGCTTCTGAAAAAAGTCAAGAACAAATCTTTATGAATAAATCAAACCAAAAGATGGGCGGATGGATGGACCCAATAACAGGTCGGCTATTCAAAAGCTTAGGAGGAAAAATGTAAAGGCCTTCAACAGTAAGTCAACTGGGGATAGCATTCCAGAATGGGATGCCATTATGAAAAGATTTCTGGTCCTCTTACCCCCTGGGACCCCTTCGAATTATGGAGATACCTGAAGATGGTCAGAGCAATTGAGGAAACTACAAGAGGTAACTTCCAGTTTTATAAAGTCTGTCTTCCGCCACTGATGCTCATATTAAAGTTCATCCAAACACTACATGCTCTCCTGCAAGGACGGTCTGTGTTATGAGTGAAAATGTCTAACTCTTGAACTAGAACTGTTGTTCTTTCTCTTGCCAAACAGAGGCAATTTTCTCTTACTGCAGGCTTCTCATGCTGGTTGAAGCAGATTGTAATGTTTAAACAATCCCTGCTCTGATTAATACAACATGAATATGAATGCAAACAGAAGCCAATATTGGTAGAAGATTGTAAATGCCAAGTCTCTTGCACATGAGCAAAGAAAAAGGAAAGAGAAATCTGTACCCATGAAACGAAGATCAAATGCCCGCCTCTATAAGCAGAAGACGCCCACTGCATGTGAATGAAGATTGCCAGGATGTACATAAGTTCCAGCAGAGATGTGGATGGCAGAGAGAACTGGAGCATGAAGCTTATTTGACAAAACAGAGCAGAGTTCTGGTGGATGACCTGTGAGTGAAGTCATTGCCAAGAAAATCCATCTCATTGTCGCGAAAAGCAAATTTCTACTTGGCTAGAGAAAAGGAAGGTAGAAAAATATCTCCAGAGTCACCTGACTCTTTCTGTCAGATAGATCTGCACTTACAAATGTACCTGTAATAAGATGTCAATGCCTTACGATAGAAAATAAGGATAGGAGTATTGATTGACTGATAAGAAAAATATTAGATGGATGGCTCTATAAAGGGAATCTAGTGAACAAGAAATAACCAGCCTGGGATTTATTACAGAGATGATTCTTGGTCTGCAGTATTGGATAATTTGGATCCTGCAGACATACAGTGTATGAGGGGGGGGGAAAGGCATTTTTTTTCTTCTCTACAAATTTTTTTTTCTTGTACAAAGAAGAGAGAGAAGGTGTAAAAAATACTCTTAAAAGATAGCATAATAGCATATGTCTGTGCTTTATGACTTCATGTATTGCAATATCAACCAGGCTGGCAGAGATGGGAAAGCTGGCAGCTCTCCAGAGAGTCCCAGCTGAAAGTATTGTGCAAAACTCTGGAAGAGTCCAGACCTGATCCTGTATCTAATGAGACCCAGCATAGCTTGGAAGGGGAATATCCATCCCCAACTCACTGCTTCTCTTCCATCACTACCATAAATGCATAAATAATGATGTGGGGAGCAGAAAGGAGAGTGGGCAAAAGCAGCCAGACAGCCTGTCGGTCACCAAATACTCTTTCTGCAGGCAGTTTTCCCAGGAGATCCTTCTCCCAAGAGATTTTATCTTAGAAAGAAAAGGTAAATCATCCAGTGTCCTGCAATACTTTTTAATGGCTGTTTAGCTCATATCTTAGTTCAAATCCACTCTTGAATTTCAAAAATAAATGAATAAATCTCTCTCTCTCTCTCTCTCTCTCTCTCTCTCTCTCTCTCTCTCTCTCTCTCTCTCTCTGTGTGTGTGTGTGTGTGTGTGTGTCTCTCTGTGTGTGTGTGTGTGTGTGTGTGTGTGTGTGTGTGTGTGTTCCAGCATAACTCTGGAATGCCTCCAGCAATTTCAACCAAACTTGGTACACAGATGACTTACATTTTGGAAACAAATAATGTGGGGGTTAATGTGGACATCCCTAACACCCCTCAGTGTGTGTGTTCTGTTCTGTTACGATACAGCCTGTTGTTCCATCAAATGGCTTCTACTGTACAGCACAGTGGAATTGCCATAGTAACGGCGTCACAATACTCCACAAGGGGGCTCCCTCTGGTAAGGGGAAAAATCCAGCATTAGAAATTATGCTGCATTAGGGTTTTGAGCACTAGTGATAAATAAATAAAAACCAAGAACTTTTCAAAGTTAAAAGAAAGATGAGTCAGGAGAGGGAAGAGAATATGCCCCAGTGATTTATAGAATTGAATTCTGGAGTTCATTTCAGGAAATGAGATGCTAAGATGCAAAAATGGATTGTGTCACTTTAAAATGCCAATGAGATATTTTGTTGTTTCTTAAAACTGGATTTGCCAGCAATGAATCTAAGGAGGAACCATCAGACTTAGAAACTTTTGTTTATATATTGGTCATTTTTTAATGTTACTAATTTGTTATTTTAATATGTTCTGGAAATATTTTTTTTATACTGCCTTTCATCAAAACAGTGAATTCCAAGACAAATCCCAATCAAACATAGCTACTTTCCCCATCCATAGAATCAAGAGAACTTCTGCTTTTTTTTAAACATGAGTTAATAATAGCAGTTAGACTTATATACCGCTTCATGGGGCTTTCAGCCCTCTCTAAGCGGTTTACAGAGTCAGCATATTGCCCCCAACAACAATCCGGGTCCTCATTTTACCCACCTCGGAAGGATGGAAGGCTGAGTCAACCCTGAGCCAGTGAGATTTGAACAGCTGAACTGCCGAACTAGCAGCCAGCTGAAGTGGCCTGCAGTACTGCACTCTAACCACTGCGCCCCCTCGGCTCTTGCTCATGAATACAAAACTGTGATTTTAGCAGATTGCTTTTCTCCTTTGTTCTCCTGAACAACTGACTTACTCATTTTGATGTTAAGTTTATTTTTATTATTTTTATTTATTTATTTTATTTATTTACAAATAACTCAAAGACAGTGAACATACCTAATACTCCTTCTTTCTCCCATTTACCTCACAACATTCCTGTGAGGAGAATCAGGCTGAGTGAGAGTGACTGTGCAACGAGATCACTCAACTGGCTTTCCTGACAAAAGTGGGACTAGAACTCACCGTCTTCCGCTATAAGGCAAGACTAGCAGATTCTTTAAAATATTGTAACATACTAGTACAGCATTCGCTGGCTGGGGAATTCTGGGAGTTGAAGTCCGGACATCTTCAAGTTGCCAAGGTTGAGAAACACTGGACAAGAGCCTAAGGACCTGGCTTTGCCGGTTGCTTTTCTGCGGGAAATTTAGTTCTAGCCTGACTATATTGCTGCCAGCATCTTTTAGTAAAAGAATCTATCACTGTAATTAAGTGGAGTCAAGGGTCTTCCTTTCTAAGGGATCAGGCTGGGGCAGGTCTGACACATTGAAAATGGGATATCCCATCTGACTGTATCTATGAATTTAGTAAGATTTCCTCCACATCTTAATTCAAATAATGTAAAAATGCTAAAGTGTTCAAAGATCTGAAGTTGGTTTTTTTCTTTTAAATTGATATTTTATTCCACAAGAGCAGTGTTTCTCAACCTTGGCAACTTGAAGATGTCCGGACTTCAACTCCCAAAATTCCCCAGCCAGCGAATGCTGGCTGGGGAATTCTGGGAGTTGAAGTCCGGACATCTTCAAGTTGCCAAGGTTGAGAAACACTGTACTAGTATGATTTAACTGTGTTGGATCAATTAGTTTATGATATCCAAAATTAGAGCATATAACTACTGGCACAAAGTAATGAAATGGAGACTGATAGACTCCCTAAGTTACATCTACTAAAGCAAATAAAATCACAATCACAAATCTCCTGGCTCACCAAACAAACAAATTTTGTAAGAAGCTGTGGCTTTCCTGTCTCTTGCGTAACAGGATAACGATTTAAAAAAAAAAGAGCTGCCCAAAGAATTAAGGATATAGAAGCACAAAATGATATAGCTTTCCTTAGTAAGGTGGATAACTTGAAATAGCCAAGCAAATACAAATATACTTTTCAAGCAGACAGCTATTTAAAGTTACAACTGCCAAAGCATCTTAGGGAGATATTTACACGAGCAAGATTCGAACAGCTTGACACAACGGACAGATACGGGAGATCCCATTCTATACCCTACAACGGACGTCTCTGCATTTGTGAAGCAGCAGAGGTAGGAGACCTGGCTCACATCCTATTCAGGAGTGATTTGTCTCTACTGCCAGTTTTCTTGTGGGTGCTTTGTGCATGCTTGATGCGTGCTGCATATGCATGCACAGTGCAATAAAAATTGTTCTGTGCATGCGCAGAAGCAAATAACAAGATGGCAGCACCTATGGCGCTGCCTGGAGAACCAGTTTGGTGGCTTGGCAGGCAGCGACCCAGGCGGTCAAACCATTACCAGTTCGGCTGAACCAGTCCAAACTTGGTAGGAACCCACCACTAGTCCTATTTCATTGTTGCTTGTATAAGAGGGTGGGAGACAGGCACCTCGGTCTATGTACCAAACAAATGACCCATTAGGACCCCCATATCAAAACAACTTACCTTACGTGCGGCCAGAATCTGAAAATAACATTTGACACAGCACAATACTTAAGCAAAATAATTCAGTTGATATCAGCATCTGTCGGACTGATTGGCATAGATTGTAGGGGTGATACTGAAATATAATGTTATCATATTTTATTTATCTATATATTAAATTATTACATTTTATTCCAATTTCACTTTAAATTGTTTTATTTTAAATCAGATTTTAGTAACAATTTGTGTCTGGAACGCTGCACTTTGATGTGTCCCAAGGCTAATCAAAAAAGTAAAGTGTTTAATTAGTTTATGAACACTCTTTGGGTCAAAAACAGGGTTCCACCACAAAACCGCGCTTGACTAAACCGCGCCCGACTAAACCGCCTTGCTGACGTCATCAACAGGGCGACAACAGCGCAGAGACAGAAGCACGCTGTAAACCCTAAACCTAAAATTAACCCCTAAACCTAACCCCCTAAACTTAATCCTAAACCTAACCCTTAACCTAACCCTTACCTTAAGTGGAATCGGCTTGCTTTCAAAGCGCTATTTAAAGCGCCCTTCTTTCTCTGTGCTGGCTGTTGTCACCCTGTTGATGATGTCAGCGATGCGGTTTAATCGGGCGCGGCTTAGTCGAGTGCGGTTTTGACGGGTCACACAAAAACAGTCCTGGAGTGCTACATAGTTCTATTGTATCCCCTTTACTATGGGGACTATGCTTCTATTTAGCAAATAAATCTTCTCAGTCTGTATTTCTTGTAGTTTTGAATACTACGGTAGCCCTGTAGCCATAATGTATATATTATGTAAATGAACAGCAAAAGCTGGATAAACACTCTGGAAAGGACTCATTAGATACTGACAGCTTCAGTTACAAGTTCGGTATGCGAGTATTGCTGTGAATATTAGCTCTCATTAAATTACAACAGGAACAAATACTGCCACTCTGATATGACATCCTGTCTTTCTAATTTCTCCGTAATTGCTATTCGTGTAACTGACTCTCTGCATTTAGCAGGGAAGTGCGCCAAAACATTCATGGAGTGACATTCACATAGGAGATCAGAGACAGAATTGCAGTTCGGTATTTTATAGCTGGGACCATTTAAAAAAAAAATCAGAAGAATGAAAGGATCAGGAGATGTAGATGTACATGGTTATTTGAAAATGTGACATTCTTATCAGTTGAAAGATAATGCATCCATAACTAGGAGCAGATCATCCGATGATCAAGCTACTATTTAAGAAACCATTGTCTGCTTCTTGTTTCACCATTGTGGAACAACTTGAAACTACAAGATTCAGTGCTGCCATCACACCAAAAACTGCATATTATATTAAAGTACTTAAGACTTTTCATGTCAGACCAGATTTGAAACCCGCAGTCGTTGGCTTGTCGTTCCCACAGGCTTAAAATGATACTGCTGACTCCTTGCTAATCACTGACTGTAGGTGTTACAGTTTTATAGTAAGAGCTTTACAGAAACAGGGAACTATGCTTAGCCTCTACATAAATGGAAGAAGGAGGAAATAGAAAATGGAGAACGTTAAAAGATATTATCCAAGCAAAATCCTCCTGTGAATCAGCCAGAAAACAATTGGAAAGGACCATGTAAGTCACTGAAACTAACTCCCTGCACTGAAAGAATTCTCTCAAGGAGAGCTCACACCCTCTCTCTGTAATTGGTGTCATTATCAAACTGCTTTTACTGTTAATATTAATATTTAAAACTTATTACTTCATGTTCTGAAATTTCAAATAGTGAAGAAGAGGTCTTCTACCTTACTCTTTGAACGCTGCTATGTTCTCTTAAAGCTAAAGATTGTGTCAGGTCTGCCATCTTTGGCTTGGTGCCTTGATGGCATCCTGCCATCAAAAGCTAGGGGGGAGGGGGCATTAGGGATGAATAAAAGGGCAATAAACCTGTGTTAGTATGTGATGGGAAATAGAGAGGGGGAAAATGAGAGTTGAGGAAGACCAGGAATGCTTTGAACCAGTTCACGCCGGCCTTCAACGACATCAAGATGCTGGATACGCTGGGAAAGGAATGTTGATTGTTTTGGACATTCCCAAAACATCTAGTCACCAGCTCATTGGGTGGTGTTGGACTTGACAAGGGTGGGGATGGATTGATAGGGAAAGTTTGCATGCTTTTGTGCGGGAAATTTAGTTCTAGCCTGACTATACTGCTGCCAGCATCTTTTAGTAAAAGAATCTATCACTTTAATTAAGTGGAGTCAAGGGTCTTCCTTTCTAAGGGATCAGACTGGGGCAGGTCTGACACATTGAAAATGGGATATCCCATCTGACTGTATCTATGACTTCAGTAAGATTTCCTCCACATCTTTTCAAATAATGTAAAAATGCTAAAGTTTTCAAAGATCTGAAGTTGGTTTTTTTCTTTTAAATTGATATTTCATTCCACAAGAGCAGTGTTTCTCAACCTTGGCAACTTGATGAGAGTTGAACTCCCTTGAATTTCTAAGGTAAGGGTATTTTCAATTTAAAGCGCAAATCGTTTTGAACAAGCTGTATTCTTCAGGTGCTATTTTTCAACCATAAGAATCGTCCCAGTTAGTCCCCATTATATCCACCGAACAATCTTTGCTATCCTATAATAAAAGTTGAAACTTCTTTCTTGTAGTTTTGAGTATTGCTGTATAGACAATAAAGGCAGTGAAATTTATGAGCTATGTTCTGAGTTTTCACTGAATGGTTTAAGAGAGCCATTATAGCAACACTCCAACTTTTTTCTATGGTGCGTGTCTTTATCAAAAATTCTTACTTCGGGGGTTTTAATTTTCAGCTCTCACAGATTCACTTGGAAGCCTCCTAAAGTTCTCTGTTTTGATCAAACATTTTTCCAGACCTTGCCTTAATCAATACTCCATCATCCAGAAAATTCAGACAATGTCCCTAGAAACCAAATCTCTCTCACAATTACTATTTGTTCGGCAATCGTTCACTTTAAAAAAAAAAATTTTCTTGATCCTTTCCCATGAATTGAAAGTTTGGATGACAACACATTGTGAGCCCTTAAATATCTTGTCTTCTCTACAATGAGCACTGCAACCTTACATTTGCTCCAAATATGACCCAAATTGTCCTTGGATAAGAAATAGACATGTGTTGTTTTCAGTCATGTCTCATGACTGTAGAATTCTATTTATTTATCTTCACTTTGGTTTCCTTATATGTTAGTCAACTGAATACGGTTGGCTTATGAAAAGAAATCGATAGGAATTCAAAATCACCTACCAATTTCTGTTTCATTCAATAAATCACTTCCTGGTATCTTTCTTTCCGTTCTCCATTTGGTCACAGGAAGAAGTCATTTGGTCATCCACAGCGTCACTTATCAACTACCAAGATATATTCTGAGGAGACAGACTTTTTCATTGCCCTCAGATGAGTATATAATCTTTCAGAATAAACCTTTTTGTGGTGATTCTCTTTTCTTCCTCCTGTTTAACTCCACTGGAAATTCCTCTTTGTATACCCACTTGGGATGGAAGTCATAGTCCCCCAAAAACCTTTAGAATAACTCAGTATAATGTCTACACTCAATTTTGTCAGGTTAGCATCATGATGCCATCTTAAGTCTCACTTGCTGCCACAGAAATTAGTGTAGTGAACCTGCAGAGGAATACTGGCTAGAGAATTCAACAATGCTCACAGTTTGAGCTACAGAATGTGGTAAACTCCTTTCCTGGGGAATAGGAAGGTTGAGGACTTTGTTGCTATTTGTGGGCATCACTTCTGAAATAATACTGCTTTTCCTTCAGCATAATAGACAATAATAACATTGCCCTGCCCAAAGTGATTTTCATTAACGTTTGGAATGAGATGTAGCCTCACCAATCACGCCCTGTGCCTAGAACATATATGTTCCACAACCTACATTGTGGGTGGAGATGGATGATACATAAAGAAAGAAAGAAAGGCTCATTTTAATCCTCAGCATATTTTAATTTTATTCAAGTACTGTAGCTCTTTCTATATCCAAAGTAAAGAGTAAAACTCCATTTATTTTTTATAGATGACTAATATTGTGCTCCTATTTCAGTGTTTCTCAACCTTGGCAACTTGAAGATGTCCAGACTTCAACTCCCAGAATTCCCCAGCCAGCATTCGCTGGCTGGGGAATTCTGGGAGTTGAAGTCCGGACATCTTCAAGTTACCAAGGTTGAGAAACACTGTCCTATTTTCTAAACAAATGCCTTTCATTTCTTCGAACCATCTAAAACCCAGAGTTAGTTAAATGGAAGGATTTTTTATTTAGCATTGTATTTGGAAGCTTCTACTGCCCCTCCCTCTGTCAATTTACAAGCTTTATTTTTGCCCTTCAAATTGTTACCATGTGCCATTTTTACCTTCATTTCTCTGAGAATTTCTATGACAGAGTTAGTAAAAAAGACTTTCACTATCAGGTGTGAGAGTAACATCACTGTTCAGTCAAGCTTAGATGTTCAAAACAGAAAACAGTAGACTCTTGGGTTGGTTATGCCATGAAACCAGGTCAGCTTGAAAGCATGGAAGATGTTTTTTTAACTCGTCAAGAATGTAATAATAACATGCGGTTTAACAATATTATTATTATTTAATTTCTATGCATATTTTACAACCTATTTCTAAGGCAAAGAAGCCAAGCCAGGGGCACAAGTTCTTATATTTACCACTTCACTATAAAATTGTACTTTACTATCATATTTAAAATTAATTAGGTATGTTTTCAAGGATTAGAATCATTAACCTACTGAGTTCCTGACCTCAGTTTATGAGAGAGAAGCTTACAGTGCTGGCAATCCTGCCCCTCCAATTTATTTATTTATTTGGATTATCTTGTCCTAAATAATCACTGGTTCTAAAGATAAAAACCCTTCCTCTGAAACCATTTTGCCACCACTGCCATCTCCAAAAATCTGGAATCATGATATCTATGTGTATCAATTTAGTCCTTCGTATTTTAATGCACATGATTTTACACTCTTTCATTCTATCTATCTATCTATCTATCTATCTATCTATCTATCTATCTATCTATCTATCATCTATCTATCTATCTATCTATCTATCTATCTATTTATCATCTATCTATCTATCTATCTATCTATCTATCATCTATCTATCTATCTATCTATCTATCTATCTATCTATCTATCATCTATCTATCTATCTATCTATCTATCTATCATCTATCTATCTATCAACGATATCTATCTATCAACCCTATCTATCAACCCTATCTATCTATCTATCTATCTATCTATCTATCTATCTACGATATCTATCTATCAACCCTATCTATCAACTCTATCTATCTATCTATCTATCTATCTATCTATCTATCTATCTATCTATCTATCTATCTATCTATCTATCTATCTATCTATCTATCTACCTACCTACCTACCTACCTACCTACCTACCTACCTACCTATCATCTATCTATCTATCAACCCTATCTATCTATCAACCCTATCTATCAACCCTATCTATCTATCAACCCTATCTATCTATCATCTATCTATCAACGATATCTATCTATCAACCCTATCTATCAACCCTATCTATCAACCCTATCTATCTATCTATCTATCTATCTATCTATCTATCTATCTATCTACCTACCTACCTACCTACCTACCTACCTACATACCTACCTACCTATCATCTATCTATCTATCAACCTATCTATCTATCAACCCTATCTATCTATCTATCTATCTATCTATCTATCTATCTATCTATCTATCTATCTATCTATCTATCTTTCATATTTCCTTTGCTTCTGTCAAACATTTGGCCTATTGGGCTTTGGTTGTCACTAGAATTTTTAGTTAAAGAAGAATCTGGCATGTTGCAAAGCATCAGCCTGTGAAATTTAAATACAGCTACAATACTTTTACACTATACGTTGGACACCAAATGCTTTGTATTAGTGTGCTATTCAGATGCTGTTATTTTACCTAACATTCCAATTTATTTCTCTGTTTTTAAGAGCTAAAGAACTGTTATGCATTATGTTATGGAAACTACCAATGGGCAGTTCTCTGTCTGGGATTCAAGCAGTAGAGTTTACCAACATTTTCAGCCAAACAACATATGATTTGGTATTCAAGCATATCTTAATGGCCATATAATGATTTTCATGCCTTTTCAAAAGAAGAAAGGAAGGATAGGAGATAACTGTGTTATCTTTCCTTTGGCAGACACATCTAGAGATCTATGTTCCATAAAATCTAGTGGGATTGACCTGAGAAAGATATACATCTGTAGATATACATCTTAGAAAGTAAATTTTGAGGATGTTTTTTTCTATTCTGTTTTGTCAAGAAGAATGCCGTCAGGCAAGCATATCTTCTCAAGCTTCAGGCCAACTCACCCCAGGATCTTTACAGGTTGACAATAATTGGAAACATCCTGAGCAGGTGCATAATTACAATACACAAAATATGCACCTGTGCCATATATACACAGAAGTAACCTTAACTTTTTCTCATTTTAGCAATACATTCCTATATAAAATACCACTTTACAAACAACCCCAGGGCTTTGGAATATTTTTCAAGCTGTTTTACTCTTACTGAATATAACTACTGTAATGCATCTAGATTTAAATTATATTCAAATGTCCTTTTGAACATAATACACATAGTTAGAAGAGTGATTAGTATTTAAACTCATTATCAAACGTTTTAAACTACATCCATTTTTATCTATTATTCAGCTGAAGAAAACAAACCTTTCACTTCATTGAACTATGCATCAGTGCCAATCCATTCCTTAGTATAATCTCCTGTAATCAACTCATCCTATTCTGGCCCATTTAAGCTTGCTTGTTTCCAAGATATGCAATTTGTTTGCTTAATTTCTACTTTGGCAATTTCACATTTTCTTTAGTTTATACTTTTAACATTCCAAATCTTGCTATACACATTCTTATGAAGCAAGAAACTCTTTTGTTAATAACAACAACAGCAATGATCAGACTTCCTGGCATTGGCCTGGCCACTTTTCATCTCCTAAGGTACTATACCGCTTCATTGTTTTATATTCATTTTAATATTGCATCTTGTCGATAAGTGTAGCTTTTTATCATTTATATTTTGAATTATAGTTAGGAAAATTATTTATTCATTTAACCTACATAAGAAATATTGCTGTTTCTTTCAGTTAATAAAAACTGCTTTATATCCCTTTCTCTCAGAACGCAATGCAGGCTATATAAAGTCTTTGTAACACCAATTTAAAAAGAGTTGAGTAGCTTCAACTTATTCTAAACGTCTTTAGAACAAATAAGAGGGGTGGAAGGGGGGGGAGAAAGGAAGTAGCATAAAACTAAGAGATTTTATAATGTCAACATTTATTATTTCCGATTTCAAAATATGTTTATATTTATCAATACAATATTTATAGTTTGAAATCAGGGCATTCATGCTGGACACTCAATAATCTTGACTGGTTACTTATAGTTAAGAAATGTCATGATTTCACTGAGAAACATTGTTGAAGCTGAAATGAATCCCTGTGACAGATCCATATATTTTTTCAGTTTGTCTTTCACTCTTAAATTGTTTTTTATTTTCCTCAACTGACAACATTAAATGGTTTTTGAGGGGGAAAGGCCAATTAAAGATTAATTTCAGTTAAGAGGTAGAGGGATTTCATTTAATTCAATTTTACCAATTCCAGAAATATCCCTGATCTAGGCACTCTTTCCCACAACCGGATAAAAGAAAGCCAAAAATGCAACTTTCCTCTCCTACCCTTAGACAGGAAAAAATGCACCAAACAGAAGAACCAACTCAGATGAACAGTGACATGTCTCAAAAAACTGACTAATGGGTGAGAAAACTCTCTGACTGAGAGCTTACCCAAATAGAAAATAATGTTTTCGCCAAAGGACTGAATTTTGCAGTAACACCAGAACAGCTATCAATTGCAGATCTCCTCTCAGTCAGCCATCAGGAACAATAAACTGGCAGATCCAGAGGCAGAACAATTAAGGATGAAGATATCTGCATCCCTCACCAGTGCCAAAACACCCCTTCAGCTGATAAAGGAAGACGCACCTGAACACAGATACCTACAAGGGCAAGGTGAACCGTCTTCTGAAGGACACTGCCATGTATGAGACTCTGAAGAGAGATCCCATCGGCATTTACAAGAAAAATGCCATTGATTTCTTGTAACAACTACTGAAGGACAATGGCATTGACAAGCCATAATACTACCATCTGTACCCTGGGGAAGCGATGCCATGCATATATGGACTCTCCAAAATCCACAAAGAGGGAACTCTACTCAGACCAATTGTCAGCAACATCAACCATGTCACCGACAACCTTGCAAAGTATCTAACCACGTTCTTAGCTCCTCTAGCTGGCAACACCACCCATCACATCAGCAATTCACAGAACTTCACCAGCAAGGTTTGGAAACTATAACTGGACCCAGATGAGACCATGGTTTCTTATGATATGACGTCCCTCTTCACATGCATTCCAACAACTGAAGCTCTCATGGTAATGGAAAAACGACTGCTACAAGACAGAGCCTTCAATGAGAAGATCAACCTCAGCACAGACCACATATCTGCTATGCTGGACCTCTGCTGACCACTATTGCCAATTACCTCCACCAGACCGATTAGATCCCACAGACTAGGCCTCCTCCGAATTCCATCCGCCGGCCAGTGTCGACTGGCGACTACCCGGAGGAGAGCCTTCTCTGTGGCTGCTCCAACCCTCTGGAACGAACTCCCCGTGGAGATTCGCACCCTCACCACCCTCCAGGCCTTCCGCAAAGCCCTTAAAACCTGGCTGTTCCGACAGGCCTGGGGCTAAAGAACCGTTGCCCCTATCTCGAATGGTATGATTGTTGCGTGTTTTTAAATTATGTATTGTTTTGTGTTGTTAATTTGTCTGTATCCCCCTTCCCTGGTTTGAGTTGTGAGCCGCCCTGAGTCCCCCTTCGGAGGAAAAGGGCGGCATACAAATGAAATAAACATACATAAACAAACATACATATTTATTTTAAATACAATGAAGGTTTCTAAAGATAAAAACATGGCTGCACTGTTGGGTTCACCTGCGTCCCCCATTGTGGCCAATCTCTACCTGGAAGAGACAGAAACCAAAGCCTTAAACTCCTTCCCAGGAATTCCACCTACCCATTAGTATAGGTATGTTGACAATACTTGGGTTCAAGATCAAAACACAGGAATTGAAAGCATTCACCAAACATATCAACTCTGTGGACAGATATATCAAGTTCACCTGGGAAGATGTTAACGAAAATAATCTAGCCTTCCTGGATGGTGCAGGAATTAAGGAGGACAGAAGCCTTAACAGTGAAGTCTACAGAAAACCCCCCACACAGAGATCAATATTTACATTTTGATTCTCACCACCCACTGGAGCACAAAATGGGAGTTAGCAGAAACCTAGACCACCGAGTTGAAGACCAGCCTAGCAGCAAAGACGAAAAAGAAGAAGAACTAAAACATATCAAGGAAGCCCTCAGAATGTGTGGCTATTTCAAGTGGGCTTTCATCAAATCCCCAAAAAGATGCAGCAGGAGCTCCTCCGTAACAGACAAAGAAAACAATAAATCAGTGTTTCTCAACCTTGGCAACTTGAAGATGTCCGGACTTCAACTCCCAGAATTCCGAACGCTGGCTGGGGAATTCTGGGAGTTGAAGTCCGGACATCTTCAAGTTGCCAAGGTTGAGAAACACTGCAATAAATGAAGTAATACTGTCATCCCATACATTGTAGGAATATTGGAAAAGCTTAGGAGGATCTTCAGTCAACATAACATCTGTGCACACTTCACACCCAAGATTACACGAAGGCAGAAGCTTGTCTACAGCAAGGATAAAACACCCAGACCCAAACTGAGCAACATGGTATATGAAGTACAATGCGGTGAACCTTGTGCAGGTCTATACATTGGCGAACCAAAACAACCACTTCATAAACACATGGCACAACAAAGGAGAACAAACCCATCATGAGAAGGTTCAGCCGTCCATCTGAATTTAAAAGACAAAAGCCACCCTTTTGAAGACAGCAAAGTCCACATTTTGGTTTGAAAGAGGGTTCAACGAGGCCATCAATGTCAAAATTGAACCGTCCTCTCTCAACAGACCGGGGGGTGGGGGGATACTACATCATCTCTCTCCAATCTACAACACAATGCTTTCAACAATTCCAAAAAGGCTCCAGACCCATTTGAAAGACTCAGGTCACCCTGAGGTCAATGAAAAACCTCCAAGTGGCCTCAACAACTCTCTGAAAGAATGCAAATGTTCAGCTGTCTGCAAGGAATATAAATCCTTCCATTCCCCACCATCCAGTTAAAGAAGTTCTTGGATTAGAAGCAAAACATCTTCAAAACATCTTGAAAAAACAAGAAAGTCCAGTTGCCTCTTGAAAAAAACTCCTTTGGGCTAACCATGACTTGGGTGACTGAGAATCTCCATAGACATTCAAGGTCATGTTTTTTTAAAGAACACATCAAAAGAATCCATACAATCATGGCACAAACCTATTACTACAGGTAGTCCTCAACTTACCACCACAATTGAGCCCAAAGTTTCTGTTGCTAAGTAAGACAGTTAAGTGAATTTTGCCCCATTTTATGACCCATTTGCAAAGTTGTTAAGTGAATCACTGCAGTTGTTACATTAGTAACACAATTGTTAAGAGAATCTGGTTCCCACATTGATTTTGCTTGTCATAAGGTCAGAAAAGGTGGATCACATGACCCCAGGACACTGCAACTGTGATAAATGCATTTTTCAGGTGTAAAATATCCAAATTTTTATTATATGATCACAGGGATGCTGTAGGAATCATAACTCTGAAAAATGATCATGTCATTTGTTTCAGTGGTGTTGTAATTTTGAATGAATGGTTGTAAGCCAAGGACTACCTGTATTGTTATCTAGTGGACTACTAAAACTCTCATGTCTGCAATCTCTAATGAAACAGAGCATCATAGGGCAAAACTTTTTCAAGTGGTCTCACTTACAAAATGCATCCAAAATCCAGAACCCCAAAAGTTGGCTTCTATGTATCCGAATGTACAGCCTAAATGTTGGAGGTGTGGTTCTCTCGATGCTACATATTTTCATATATGGTGGACCTGCCAAAAGGTTAAGGCATTCTGGATAAAAATATGGTGGATTATGCAAAATATCTTTAAAAGAAGGATAAAGTTTACTCCTCAGTTATTCTTACTAGGTATATGTACTGACTTTACAGTGGTAGAGACTAACTTGATTCTGCACCTAATAACGGCAGCAAGACTGTTGGTGGCGCAATACTGGAAGATGGAAGAGTTGCCTACAATTCAAGAATGGACATTGAAAGTTACAAACTTAGCCGAGATGGCTAAAATATCGGCATATCTTAAAGATCACTCAAATGAGAGATATAAACGAGACTGGAAAAAATGGATTGACTATATACAAAATCCAGAACCCATGACTCCCACAGAATTGGAAAATCTTATAAAACATTTTATGACAAAAAATTACCATAAAGCATTTTATGATATAATACATCATGTCACAAAGCATTTCCTATTGTCAACTGCTAATGTTTGGCTGTGCCATATACTTCAACATGAGCTACTTTTCTAGCACATTAGATGCCCTGTCATTGATGAAAGCATTGAGGAATCTGATAAGGAATCCGGTACCACTGAAACGCTGATCAAGAGGGCACAAGTTGCCTAGTTACTAGTTATTATCATCTCCTTATGACATTGGCTACATCTTG
Organism: Thamnophis elegans; assembly: GCF_009769535.1. Classification (NCBI taxonomy): domain Eukaryota; kingdom Metazoa; phylum Chordata; class Lepidosauria; order Squamata; family Natricidae; genus Thamnophis; species Thamnophis elegans. The sequence continues at coordinate 2,253,891 of NC_045541.1, read as the reverse complement.
TCTTTAGCCCTTAAGACCAGCTTAAGGTGTCCTTAACTATGCAAATGTTTTAATATTTCCCCTCTTATTCCAACACTGCTGAATCAAAAATAAGTAGGAAAAAAATCAAATGAAGTTTAATGTATGCTGCCCAGATGGGCAACTATGGAAATAAGAGCCGAGGTGAGGTGGCGCAGTGGTTAGAGTGCAGTACTGCAGGCCACTTCAGCTGACTGCTATCTGCAGTTCGGCAGTTCAAATCTCACCGGCTCAAGGTTGACTCAGCCTTCCATCCTTCCGAGGTGGGTAAAATGAGGACCCGGATTGTTGTTGGGGGCAATATGCTGACTCTGTAAACCACTTAGAGAGGGCTGAAAGCCCTATGAAGCGGTATATAAGTCTAACTGCTATTGCTATTGCTAAATGTACATAATACACCATGATGAGTTTCATGACACATCTTCATAGAAAAAAATAATTCAATGTGTAGTAAACTCTTCTGAGGATTAGAATACTATATTATAATCCAATTAATAAAAAAATATAAACTGGATCCTGCACTTGCTCTATTCCAGGGGTAGTCAACCTTTTTATACCTACTGCCCACTTTTGTATTTCTGGTAGTATTAAAATTTTCTAACTGCTCACCAGTTCCACAGTAATGGTGATTTATAAAGTAGGGAAGTAACTTTACTTTATAAAATTTATAAAGCAGAGTTACAGCAAACTCCTACCGCCCACAATGAAAGTTGGAACGCCCACTAGTGGGCGGTAGGGACAAGGCTGACTACCACTGCTCTATTCTGTACCATATATAACTAACTATTTGCATTTTTACATGCTTTCAAACTGCTCGGTTGGCAGAAGCTGGGACAAGTAACAGGAGCTCACTCTGTTACGTGGCACTAGGGATTTGAACCGCCAAACTGCTGACATTTCTGATCAACAAGCTCAGCGCCTTAGCCACTGAGCCACTGTGTCCCTATAACCATACTACTGTAAATCAAAGACCTGTTTTGCATTCAGCAAACCTATCATTGCCAAGTATGACTTAACACAGCTTGGCTTTTCTTATATTCTCACATGCTTACAATATAGTTGCCAAAATATATATAGTGAATGTGTGTGTAAATGGTGCAGGTTTAGGAATGTGTTCTGACCCCCCGCTTCGCTCGTTCACAAACGACAGTCAGACAGAACTTCAAAGGAAATATCTTTATCAGTCCTGGCTCAAGCTGGCTGCGAGCCCCAAAATAAATGTAGATAAAGTCTCTGGCAAAAAGTTACACAGCAAAAGCAAAAATAAAAAGCTCTTACAGCAAATCAGGTTTACATAAAGCAAATCACTTATCCAAGTGCCTCTTTGAATCTCGAAACTGAACTCACGAACAAACAAACGATGAACCACGAACGACGAACGACGTTGACTTCTGCAACTCAGGCGTGGCACCATCCATCTTTTATCTGCAGAATACGACCCTAATGAGCAACAGCTGCTCATTATTCCTGCATCCCGACGCAACTCACAGCAAGCTTCTGCTGAGTCACAACAGGAATGTATAAATAATTTTAATTACTTTTGTCTGTTTTGATATCTTCTAAACTTTATATCTTATTGATTAAAACTTAATTTTTGAATTATATAGGGTGACTTTCTATTTCAATTTGCTATGCAACTCTTAGTTTAAAATATCAAAATATATTCAACAGCACTTGCAAATATGAGGAAAGTGTTCCAGTCCTGAAAGCAAAGTAGTGGAACATCTCCTTCATTTTATTTTGCTTAGTGGGGTAATTTCTATGCATATAGATGAGAATGGTTGACTGGCCAAGGTGGATCAACCCCAACTCAATTCACCAGGTGGGCAAAGGAGCTTTGATATACCCAGCCCTGGTATTAAAAAGAAAAGATGGTATTTTAGTGGTGTTTCTTAAAATGTTGTCAGTTAACTGATGAATAAATATATTCAAAGAAATGCGTTTAATTTTTTTAAATCTGTAGATGAATGCAGAAATGCAGAGTTAGAGTAGATATGCATAGTTGCTGCATATATATTCATCTTCATCTTCTTAATTAATTGATGTGTTTTATAATGCCAGTATAAATGCTAATTTACAATGGAGACAAGAATATGTGTTTATCTTGTTTCTTCAATCCCTTGTTTAATGCAAAAAAGAAAAGAACATACTTCTGGTATTTTACACAAAAATGACTGTGAGAAATAAGGATTATGGGGTAATCAAAGCATACAATCACTCTAATAATTCAGATGTATCTTTGAGCAACAAATGATATATCAAAATCTGTTGAAAAATAAGTAGATCAAGCTGTATGATGGATGGTTAATGGAATTAAGTATGTCTAGTCTAGGAAAGAGAAAGATTGAGGGTGACATGGTATCAGTCTTCTAGTATGAGGGGCCATTACAGAGAAGGTGTATGGGGGGGGGATTGACTTATTCCCCAAAGCACCTGTGGGCAGGACAAGGAGCAATGGGTGGAAGCTCGTTAAAGAGAGATAACGATCTGGAACCAAGGAGAAATTTCTTGACAGTGATCAGTGGAACAACTTGGCTCTTAGAGCACTGGATCTGCACCGAGGTGGCGCAGTGGTTAGGGTGCAGTACTGCAGGCCACTTCAGCTGACTGCTAGCTGCAGTTCGGCGGTTCTAATCTCACCGGCTCAAGGTTGACTCAGCCTTCCATCCTTCCGAGGTGGTGAAATGAGGACCCAGACTGTGGGGGGATATGCTGACTCTGTAAACCGCTTAGAGAGGGCTGAAAGCCCTATGAAGCGGTATATAAGTCTAACTGCTATTGCTATTGCTATCCTCCATTACTGGAGGTTTTCATGAAAAGATTGGCCAGCCATTTGTCCAAGATGGAATAAGGACTTCTGCTAGAGCAAGATGTTAGATTGGAAGACCTCAAACGGTTCTTCCAGCCCTATGATTGGAATATTAATTTAATGACTTCTGCATTCCTCAATGAGCAGAGGCAAGGATTATGGCTAAAGTGAAATAAGGGGGAAGTTAAATAAGGAAATACGAAGATACTGTGGCAAAAGCCTACTTTAAGATGTGTGTGAGAAAACATCCGTTATATTATAAGCTGTGAGTATCCCAAAATAGGTCGCTATATTCCAATAAAAGCTATGATTTTTTAAAGGATACAGAATGCAATATTGGAATGATTAGCTGATCTTTTAACCAACTGCTTCAAAAATGTTAAATTTTGAAGGCACAATTGCTGTAATGGAAGCAGTCACCTCGAATTACTTCAGTCATGATTGTACTAATCCATGGCTATCTGAAACAGTCATTGCCAAAATACTTCAGAACAAATGTTATATTTGCTCTACCTTTTATCCTAATAGCCTACTGTCATATCATATTTAATATTTTAAAATTAGATTTGCTGTGACAGCTGCCGTTTTATATACTATCTTGTAAAGTTAACTTCTAAGAATGCATCACAGATTCTCTAAACGGCTCAGTTTGGTTCAATCGATCTATTCTGGGTTCCTAAACCAATTTTTTTTTTAGTGGCATCTTAGTTTTGTATCTGAAAGAAGCAAGAAAGTGATTAAAGCAGGTGAACCATAAAGAATGGACCTAAGAAGATCCAAGCACTGATGCCTAAGTATCCTGTTCAAAGATTGATTGTGCTTCCTAAGTAAAACGATGAAAATAGACAAGGACCCGTGTCACTTAATACTTCAGAGTGGGATGTTATACATGATGCGAAGCATGACATTTTAGAAGAGCTTCAGAGGGATTTATCAAGGTGTTCAGTACTGATTCACTAATGCAGTGGTTCCCAAACTTGGCAACTTTAAGACTTGTGGACTTCAACTCCCAGAATTCTCCAGCCAGCTGGCTGGAGAATTCTGGGAGTTGAAGTCCACAAGTCTTAAAGTTGCCAAGTTTGGGAACCACTGCACTAATGTCATATTTCTACATTCAGAATCAGTTACTGTCTGCAAGCATACAACCAATCTCAGAGACCACCAAGAACTCAACCCTGAGCTATATGGATTCCATTTTATTGGAACATGTGTACAATAGTCCTTGACTTACGACCACAACTGACTCCAAAATTTCTCTTGTTAAGTGAGATGTTTGTTAAGTGAATTTTATTCCATTTTACAACACTTCTTGCCACAGTGGAATTGTTAAGTGAATCGCTGCAGTTGATATATTAGCAACTTGGTTAAGTGAATTTGGCTTCCCCTTTGATGTTGCTTGTCGGAATGTTGCAAAAAATGATTTCATGACTGCAATGGTCGTAAGTATGAACCAGTTGTCAAGCATCTGGATTTTAATCACATGACCCTGGGGATGCTGCAAAGGTTGTAATTGTGAAAAATGGTCATAGCTACTTTTTTCAGTGCCATTGTAACTTTTAATGGTCACTAGAGCCGAGGTGGTGCAGTGGTTAAATGCAGCACTGCAGGCTACTTCAGCTGACTGCAGTTCTGCAGTTCGGCTGTTCAAATCTCACCGGCTCAGGGTTGACTCAGCCTTCCATCCTTCCGAGGTGGGTAAAATGAGGACCCAGATTGTTGTTGGGGGCAATATGCTGACTCTGTAAACCGCTTAGAGAGGGCTGAAAGCCCTATGAAGCGGTGTATAAGTCTAACTGCTATTGCTATTGCTAAATAAACTGTTGTAAGTTGAGGATGACCTGTATATTGCATTTCTGGAGAACTACAAAGAAAGAAAGTACCACATTGAATGAGAAAATATTCTTGACATGATTTGCTATCCATACATTCCTTTACACACTGTGGGACTATTTCAGTTAAAAGCACATGTAAAAAATAAATCCTAAAGTTTGTTAGTAATATTCAGGAACCAATTTACTTTTCACTGAGGCCAAATGAGATTGAATCAAAAGCGGACAATGGCAATTTTATAAAAACGGGCGGGGGAGGGGGAACCCTTCCCTAATACAACAGAATAAGATTGTACATCCTGAGAAAAAATTAATAATATTCTGTCTCAGTCCTAAATCACAATGTATAATGTAGCCAATGTAGTCTTATGGGCATTGGCTGTTGAATTTGACACTAGGGGACAAGAGTTATTTGCCTTTTCATCCTTCTGTATTCAATATGGAGATATTAAAAAGAAATTGGAATCAAGGTAATAATTGTTCAAGGGGCAGTGGTTATAATTGGACTTCCTTACTGCTTCACAGTTGACATCTAGAAGACGTTTTCTGAACACCCACCATCAGAAACTCTTCTCAAAATTCACCAAAAACAAGAAATGGATTTTGATGTTGGTATTACTCAGAGCTGACAAAATTCTATGAAATATTAGTTATGATTAACTCAAATCCCACTCTTTGGTGAAAATTAATGCTTTTTCTATTCAATAGCTTGATTGTCAGGTCCAATAACCTTAATGGATTTTATGCTCATGGCATACATTTAATTTGCATCTGCATGAAATTTTGTTGAAATTGCCCCAATAATTAACGGACTATAGGCTCGATCCAAAGAACTGCATAAAAATTCAAAAAAAAAAAAAATGACACTAAAGGCACGGTCAGTTTAGGATATGAAAATGGTGTGATGCTTAAAGGTTCTACGCTTGAAGTAGTTCTCTCGATCCCTATCTAAATATTTATATGATAGTGATGTAATTTATCTTATCTCATATTATAAATATCTATAATAATTACTATGCAATTTTTATTTAGCCCAATACTGTGTACCTTGAAAGGATATTTGATAACTACAATTTTCCAATTTTGTCACCTGTAAACAACATAATTTTACACAAGCATAAAATAAAATTGAAGCTAATATCATGATAGAACATTTATCCTAAAATGGAGATTCAATATACCAGCACAAGAGAAGACTTTAAAAAGAATATGTCGTATACAGTTCAGAGATCCAATCTCATTTGCCTTTTCTTCTCTTCAAAAAGCTGCTTTTACTTTGATGGGGGAGCAAACATTCATTTTTCATCAGTTTCAGAGCACATTTGAAGAAAGTTGAACTATCAGAGGCTTTGAGAGCTGCTGGATACCTTTACGTTTCACATAATACCTAGTGGTCAAACATTATGCTCTTGGGTCTATATTCTCATTACCTTCAATTAATTTTCGTTAACTAAAAGAAAGGAAAAACATTGCTATGTTCTGGATAGATTGGCAACATGCAACTTTGGGTCTTATCTTTCAGGTATCCTTGAAACTTTCATTTATAATACTTCTGCCTGTTTTGTGAGGTATTTGTAATAATCAGATTACACTTACACACACAAAAACACACACAAATTGAAGATTAATGCAGGTTATCAACTTTAAGGAAAAAGTGATATGAAACATTCCTGAGAACTATGTATGAAGAAAAAAAATCACAGCTGTGCAGTATATTCTTCTATATTTCTTCTGGTCCAAACCTTTGCTGACTGCCAAAAGATTTAAATTCACTTACTAATCTTTTGAGAGAATGAATCTACACAACTTCTTCCTAAACAATCTCATGAATCTCTAAGGTCCAGAATGCTGAACCTTAAAGGATTCTGACCCACTATTGCAAAATATCACCTAAATGTCTTATGTCTGCACTGGGAATTTTTCTTACAGCCATCATAGTTTGGAATGCAGGTATAATTTGAAGAATACAGATTTAGTTCTTCAGTCCTGAATTGGAGGAAGATATATTGTACCACCAAAACTGTGATTTCACTTTCTAAAGGCACATTCTCAGAAAATATGTGGAGCATCACAACATTTGAACATTTGACTAAGCACAGAATATAGAGCTTCAACTCTATAAATCACCCCTCCCCCGGTCTGCTCTCTTTCTTAGTTTTATTTACCAACTTGCCTGATAAAAGAATTTTAAAGAATTTAACAACTTGAATACTATTGCTATATGAAATGGCCTAATTAAAGAACTGTCCAAATATGGCTTTGGGTTGTTTTCCTTGTGGCTAAAATACCTGGCTTTGTTTCTGTGGCTGTAAAATATTATTGCTTAATTGGCCTCTAAAGATGTCCGTTAATATCTCTGGGAATGCCTCGATCATCTGAAATCCAGTCCAGCAAACCTAAAGAAGCAGTTGGACCCATTCCACAAGTGTCAATTTAGTGAATCAGCATATGAATGGACTTCTCATGAGGATTTGCAATCAATCCTGGATTTCCCAAAGGTGCTTGGATTTTAGTTATGTATTTTTCTGGCATCAAAGTTACCTCAAAGTTACCTCAAAAGTTGGCTTTTCCAGCAAGCCGGCCTGGCCTGAATCAAAATAAAATGAATGATTGATTATTGTTAACTTTAATCTAATTTTTTAAATGTTATTGTTAATCTTAATTGGGTTGTTTTTGGATACTCTTATCTAATTTTCTTTTAAACTTTTGTAATATGTGCTTTATTTAGTGTTGTACGCCGCCCTGAGTCCTTTGGGAGAAGGGTGGCATATAAATCCAATAAACAACAACAACAACAAACAACCTCATTTAAAAGATATATTGGAAACAGTCTTAAAAATCAACAAGGAGATGTTTAATCCTTGCTTCAGATTCATGATTTGGAGGTCCTTTTAGACTCATAGCTGCTGAAAACCACGGCCGGAGGGGATGATGCCCAAATGTAGTGATGTGTCAATTGAAGAGCCGAGGTGGTGCAGTGGTTAGGGTGCAGTACTGCAGGCCACTTCAGCTGACTGTTATCTGCAGTTCAGCGGTTCAAATCTCAAGATTCAAGGTTGACTCAACGTTCCATCCTTCCGAGGTGGGTGAAATGAGGACCCAGACTGTGGGGGCGATATGCTGACTCTGTAAACCGCTTAGAGACCCTATGAAGCGGTATATAAGTCTCACTGCTATTGCTATTGCTAATTACATCCCTACTTTGGACAGGAGGATATGGGAACAATAATTCATTCCCCGTTTGCCACCCTTTTAGATTACACCTGGTGAAGATGTAAGACTAAGCCCATACAGAATATTTGAAAAGTGCCACTTGAAAAATGAAGCAGCTAGCATATTTTTGAGTTCCTCAGCTTTGTGGGCCCTGCAAAACTGGTTTCGGCATACAATTTAAGAGGCTAGTTTAGCTATGAAACCCTTCATGGCTTGGCATTTGATTACATTTAGTACCACCTACTTCATAAAACTTTGGCCTGTCCAACTAGACATAACTGGAAGAAACTGGCTAGAAACCCCTGCAAGACCCACACTTTAGGGGTTATGGGAACTAAAGAAAGGAACTTCTGCTTTTCTTCTGTTGCAGCAATATTGTGGAATAGCTTCCTGGTGAAGATCAGCCTGGCTCCCTCTTTGTTGATTTTCACTAAGCTTCTAAAGACTGGACTTTTTCAGAGAGTCTTCCTGTTGCCAATTTTTATTCTCTTTCCGTATTTATCTCAGTGTTATCTCACTGCCTTCTCCGGGTGCCATCGACCGGGCAATGCCGGCTGGTGACCCCTCAGGAGAGGGCCTTCTCTGTAGTTGCTCCGGCCTTGTGGAACGACCTACCCATAGAGATCCGGAACCTTCCCACTCTCTCAGCCTGCCGAAAAGCTACTAAGACCTGGCTATTCTGGCAGGCCTGGGGCTGTTGACTTCATGAATGAGGTCCAGCCCCACCAAGATTGAGTGTATGGTGTATTGTTTTAAACTTGTTGTCCTTTTCCCTTTTTTAACTATTTATCTTTTAATCTTGTTCTTGTAAGCTGCCCGGAGTCCTACGGGATTGGGCGGCATATAAATTTATTAAATTACAATTAAATTACAATTTTGAATTTTAATATGAGACTTTTTTATATTGTATTTTTATGTGAACCACTGGGAGTAATTCTTGTTTCTGGCAACCTACACAAGATAGATAGATGGATGGATGATAGGAGAGAGAGAGGGAGGGAGGGAAGGAGAGAGAGAGACAGAGAGATAGAGAGAATACTTTTGTGGCTTAAATGTTTAAACAATAATAACCCTTTGAAGTTTGGAAGTGATTATATTCTGAACCTTCAACAAATAACTGGACTCAGATACCCATACCACTTCCAACTGACCCTTTCATGAATTCAAGTCACATCAAACATCAGTAAAGCACAGATTTAAACCTTTTCTGAAAGACATATTATTTCCCATGGGCACAAAAAAGCTAAATATAGTACAATAATAATTCTGGTACTATAACCTGGATGAACAAAGTTAGGCTGAGGCTAATCAGGAAGGCTAAACTGCCTTTTAGAAGAGTTGCTCTATTCTAGCAAATGATATTTTTTATATAATTTTTTTCAATGTCCACTGAAACTGAAGCTCTTCAGGTTACTCTTTAATGTCACAGATACATAAAATATCCAACGAAACTTCTCCTGCCAACAAAACTTATTATAGCCATCACCTTGTTGGTAAAAAGAGAACTCACTTGTAAATATTGCAGTTCCTTTACAAATGAGCGTTGCTTCTTTATCTGAGCTCCAACACTGAAGAATCTTAGTAAAAGTTTTTGGAGCTAGAGCAGTGTTTCTCAACCTTGGCAACTTGAAGATGTCCGGACTTCAACTCCCAGAATTCCCCAGCCAGCATTCGCTGGCTGGGGAATTCTGGGAGTTAAAGTCCGGACATCTTCAAGTTGCCAAGGTTGAGAAACACTGATCTAGAGTTATGTCAGCCTCAAAGCAACTTTCCCATCTTCCCTCTCCTCTCCGTGGTATTTTCAACAGATAAACTGCTTGGGGAGAAATGTATTCATTTTTGCAGACATATAGCCTACATGCTGAATTCTTCTGAAACTGCTCAGAAGCCTTCAGAAGAATTTAGTTTAGAATTTTATCTTTTTAGAGACCTTCACCCCGGTTTGTTCTAAAAGAAATTCAATATATACTCCCTGACACTAATTATACTCTGAAAATAATTCCAAGGTAGTTTTGCTAATAGCAGAAATGTAACTAAGGTACCTATAAACCAAGTTTATATGATAGAACAAGGTTAGTGTATGACAGCACAAATCATGTCAGTACGATACAACTATTGGCATGTAATCAGAAAATGCTTTCCAGAATTATTCCCTCTCATTTCTACTTCCCTTCTTTACAGGACAACATCAAGAGCCTAAATCTTGGAATGCTAATTAAGAATAAGATATAAGCAGAAAGAATGGTAGAATAAGAAATGTCTGGAAAGGACATTTCCTTCGACTCAGGAAGGTAAACCTAACAGATTCAGGTTCAGATATCTAACCCTTTTCAAGAGACAAGAGGATTTTGTTGTTTTTCTATGTTGTTTCACTTCTCATCCAAGAAGCTTCTTCAGCTTTGGGATAACTATGACCTGGATGACTGAGAATCTCCACAAACATTCAGATATCTACTGTCCACAATAATTAACAATCTAAACATTGTCTGCAATACTTTTGTGGCAAAAAAAAAAAAAAAAGGAATAATACTGTATGAACGTCTTACACAGCAAACATGTTATCACTAAAATGTGGCCTGACTCCAGCCTTCTAAAATTCAAATACTCAATATTTTTTCTAGGAAATATATTCAAGCAAAAATGATTTCAAGTACAAGATGAGTCATAGAATATGTATCCGGAGTATATCTGGGGCTTTCTAACAGCTATGGAAATATAACTTAATATGTAAATATATAGAGAAAATCCTGTTACCTGAGGCAAGACTATATTTTTAATAGATAGTTCAAAACATTTCACTTTTTATATTGTAATAATGTTGTGCGAAATCAGACATAGGAACTCTGTGCCTTCAAGACATTTTGGATTATGGTATATTTTTAGCTTAGCTAGGGTTTCTGAAAGCTACAGTTGAAAATACTGCAACTAGTTACCCTTCCTCGTACTATAGCAAGAAAGGGAAAGGGGATAAGAAAATAGCTTTAGGAACATGAAATAGCATCAATATGTGTTAAAATAATTTAAAAAATATATACTTTACTTACTATAATGTTCTATTTCCTGACTTTGTTTTCCCCAGAGTAACTACACAGAAATTCATTTCCATTCATGATCATAACATGCAGGCGGGAAAAAGACTTATGCTCTCTCTAGTTTTATTTTTAAAGAGAAAATATAATCACTAGTCCCTGGTGTTGCGAAACCCCAAGTAGTACCGCACAATTTATGTAGGATGTTATTTCTACTTCTCAGTTTGTCAGCAGTTTTTGTCTTTATAGGAAAGTGTCCTGTCCAGGGTAACCTCAAGATATTTAGGATGCTTATTGTGATTCAGTCAGTTTCCCTTGAACTGTACATTAAGCTCTCTGCCCACTAATCTACTACAAAGATGGAAGCATGTTACTTCCATTTTTGATGAATTAGCCGCCATTTATGAAAATGGTGGTTTGTGTTCCCCCTCCCTGATTTTATGTGAGCCGCCCTGAGTCCCCTCAGGGAAAAGGGCGGCCTACAAATGTTAATAAAATCTAAAAAAAAAATCTAAAAAAAAAATCTAAAATACTTATCTAGTATTATCTAGTAAGCTGGAAGTGAGCACATCCTCAGTTATCTCAAAGGATTTATGCTGGGTGGCTAAAGCCTAATCATATGCATAGTCAAACTTTCTGGCCCTTGTATGAGGCATATTGGCTATATATCTTGTAGTCATCCATTGTTTAATAATTTAGGAACCCTGATATCTCATAGGCACAGAGAAAGTTCTCCAGCCAGCATAAGTTGGGTAATTTTTCAAATAACAAAGCAATCTTATATCTTCGGCCATAGTATTTTAACTCAGATATTTATACATATTACCCTTATACCTCCATTTTTATTTGACTATAATTGTTTAAAAATCCTTCATCATAAAATATACCAAGATTTAATACATAACAACATACTGGCATTTCATTTGGTATTTCTAAAATCCTCCAATAGCACTGAATCCTTATCCTATTCTAGCCAAACATCCATAATATTTAGTAACAAACTTTTCTAATCCTCCTTTCCAGATCACTGTTGGCAATTTTCATCCAGCTTCCTTATATTGTACCCATACATATATATAGGCTGTCATCATTATCCCTCTTTTATTTGACTATATCCTGTATCATAACGTTTTCCCCCTAATAATCAAAACTGTATCTAACTTAATTCTTTTTTATTAACTTTTGTATATAATCCAAAAGGATTTCTAATCTTCCTTTCATGGGTACCATTCAATATTCATATCCAATTATTACTTATCATAACACTACACATTGCATACATTATTATCATTCTCAGTTATTTATTAAATTATATCTATTATCACTAAATTTCACTAAGTTTAACTAGTTTTAAGTTATATTCTTCCATCTATCAACCTGTATCTTTCCAATAACAAAACAATCTCATATCTTCTGCCATTTGTGGTACCAATCCTCTAGTCATCTTCTTGATCAGCTTTGTATGGACTTCTCTTAGCAACTTCTTGCTTATAAGATCTCTCATATAATCTTGATGTCCTCTTTCTGTTTCCTTATTCAGTTTGTCTTTGATTGTCAGCAGTGTTATCAAAACTTTTGCTAGTGGAATTTCTTTCTTTAAGTCCATAGGTTCTTTAATTTTATCTTCTTCTATATCTTGATCTTTGAAATAGATTTCCTCTCCATTTAATTCCTCTTTCTGTATTCCATTCTTTCCATTTTCAGGAACAAACCAATTACCATAGATATCAGCAGGTTTAGTCTCTTTATATTCATTTTCCACTTCGGTGTTTTGAGTTCCAATCACCCCGTTTTGCATTTGATGAACATTTTCAATTTTTTCATCATATTTTCTTGTTATGTGCTCTAGGTATTCCAGTTGTTTCTCTTCTATATTTAATAATTTATGTAATTATGAAAGTATATCTTGCAAAGTCAAGACCTCTATTTTTCCTTTGGATTGTGTCATTCTGACAAACACAGCTGCTCTAGCTTAAAAGATCAACAAAATTAAAGCATAGATTCACAAAGAACGCTGCTCTCCTCTTTGGTCAAATTTCAAAGGGACATTTGTGCATTATTATCAGTGTGTAGCCAAGACAATAAATCCTTGAGGCGCCAAGTCAAAGCAATCCATGAAAGAAAGAAAAAATCATTTTGAATACTCAAAACTCCGATCAAAGCCTCCGGAACGGAGACACTCTTAAAGAGTTTCTTTTTGTAAATACCCACAGCAATAAAAGAGGAAAACCTTAGTCTGTAAATTACAGAGAGTCACAAAGAGAAGGTAGAAGAAGAAAACTTAATCCATCCATTTCAAAAGGCTTTCATAGATTTGATCCATGTAAATAACATTTAAAAAGTAAGATAACCACTGTCCAAAACTATTCCAAATTCAATTCCGCCGCTTGATTCTTCTATTCTCTAATTTAAATTGGTTTTTGAGTTTTTATAGGCAATCTCTTTTTTAAAACAATAAAAATTCCTCACCAGCTAGAAACACTTTCTCTTTCCGTATCCTTCCATTTTGGAGCTGCCCCGACTTTGTCAGCCTTGGCTGGATTTTTTGTCACCGGCTTGAAAAACTTCTCTTGCTTCTTTCGAGGATTTTGCGATATCCCCGAGATCAGCAGGGCAGTCAACTCTCCCATCCACTGACATGCAGACAATTGTGAGCCAGCAGTAAAGGAGATCCAGGACTTTATGCAAAGAATGTCAGGCTGATTAACAGCTCAGCCAATGTGGACTAAGTGGAGTCTGACAGCAGGTGGTCACAGAGAGGATTCAGAGTCTGGATAAAGGGGAAGACTGAAGACTCACCTACTGGTATGCAGTAAAAAAAAAAATCACAGTGTGGCAAATTCCCTTTTTCTTACTGAGCCCAGCAGAGAAGAAAAGTGACCCAGATAATTCCCTTGCTGGTATAAGGTTATAACAGCAGGCTGAATGAGAATAAATTATATTGGGAGGGAGGGGAAAGTTTCTATGGGAAAGTTCTGAGTAAACCACTTCTCAAATTTAGGACTGAGTAGGGACTATGTCAGTTTCTTACAGTCAGCTCCCCAAGAACCGGACAGGCTTCCTACAATAGCAGTACAGTTCAAACACTCAGTACAAAGCCTCATGATCTTCTGGAGAAACCCAGCTGCCTTATGAGTGGAAGCTTTGTGATGTCCCCTCGGTAGAGTAAAAATGTTGCCTCTCCTGGTTGACCACTTTGCAGAGAGATGCTGCTTTATGTAATGGCTCCTCTCCTAACTTGAGAAAGTAAAGACTCTTGAAACGGATTATTTCAAAAGGATCCTTTAATCAAGCAGGATGGAAAACCATTAGAGGCAAAGCAGCATCTGGAAACCTTTAGGCCATGCAAGTGGGATTAAGCTGATAATGACCCCTCCCCTGTGTCCAAATGCAGATTCCGACCAATACACAAGTGTGAAGATGCTTCCTTAACTCTTCTGCCCTGGGAGTCGAATAAAACACACGTTCCCATAGCTCTCTCTAGTTAGTCATTAAAGTAAGATATCCCACATGGCTATCATAAACATCCCTCCAGAGATGCTGGGACCTTCAGTCTTCCGGTGACAGGAAACCAGTTGTAAAGTTGTAAAACTCAGTTGTTTCAGATGTAGCTAATGATTTAACTCCAAGGCTCCCCTCCTCCCAATTGAATGGCAGTATCACTTTTAGGGATCTGACAGCCGCCTTATGAGTGGAGGCTTTGCAATGTCCGGGTGCTTGGAAAGCCCTTCAGCCTAGTCTTTCCTGTGCCTCGCTGTATCTCCACTCCTAACTCTACTTTTGAAAATGATTAGCCTGGAGTGGAAGAAGAAGACATTACATACATTTTAAGGATGAACCATAAAGAATAAAAGGAAGGAAATGTAAGAGGCACCACACAGCCACAGGCTGGAAAAAGACTGATGTGGACTCACAAAATAAAGAAGCAATGAAGAATTTGCTGCTATCTTATAGTACCAGCCTGCTTGTGCAATGAGACTGATGCCATAGGATCCCTAAGGGGCAAAAGAAATTCATTAAAGATTTCAGGAAGAGTCTTAAATATAGGTCACTGCATCTGGCCTAGGAGAAAAACTGTAGGACACAAGAAGAATCAAGACAAGAGGAAGAATGGTGGCATGCTGAGAGTTAATTTACACAAATGGAATTGATGGAAACAGATGGCGGAGAGGGAAAGAGGGAGATAGTGTCGATTAATGATACCTGACTGCCAGATATTCCCATGGGCTTAAATGCTGGCTTGACATCAAAAGTGTGCCAAGATCCAAGTGGTTCTGACTTCACGTTCTCCTTCCTTCTCCTCTTAGATTGTTATTATTAAACAGTGACCTTGACCTGGGGCTCAAATATGAGTTGCATTGATATGTACTGACTAGTTTATACTAATTCACTGTGGAAACAACAGTGAATTAGTATGAACTTTGAAAGAAATGTTATTATGGGAAAAACTTCATTTTCAATTATTCTTTTAGATTTCAGTAGATATTATCCTTAGACTAGTATTGAATTAATGAATCTTAGGAATGTATAAATGTTATGGGATCTAGAAGCAAGCAACACTTGGAGATAGATTCCTGTTAATATAGGAGGCCATGTGAATGGGAAAATTAGTTGAAGTAACAATGCAACCAAAGAGGCCATTATCTGAAACCCTGACTTTTAATTGACTTTCCCCAAGCTTCATAGATATTAGAAGCTTAAGAGTATTCAAGGTAATTCAGCATCCACAGAGCTGTGATTTTGCTGTTGGGGGAAACTAGCACAGAATCCAGTAGACGTTGTGGAAGGAGAGAATTTCTGAGTTCTCAAAGCAATAAATCAACCTGTCTTAGCTACAAGCAAAAAACTGAAACTACGTTGGGTGGGAAAAATAACAAATTAGGCTAGTCTCTTTCATGCTTTATAGTTGCTAGAATAAAATTCCTTCCCTTTCCATAAATATTTATAATGGTTAATAAGTAAATATTCATCCTTGTGCGAGGGATCAGTCATATCAATTACATAATGAAATACATTTTTCTCCATTTTCAAAATCTATTTAAATTTTTCACTTACAGTAAAAACAAATAAACTTAGAAATAATAATTGTATCCATTTGAAATGAACTTTGTTGATGTTCTGCACATATAAGTATAATCTTTATTGTCATTGTATTTAAATACAACAAAATTGGTTATATGAGAAACTTTAATTCTGCAGAAGAAGAAATGACGCACTCTGTATCCAAACATAATATTATTATTAGTCTAAGTAATAACATACACTTATTAATCAAAAGTTAATATCTTATTATTGTCAGACATTTAAGATGCACAGTAGAGTATATATGTGTTTTCTATATAAAGTATTTCTGCTCTAATACTTATTGGTAAGGAATTAGTTGTATAATAAATATGCAGCTTTGAACATGTTAAATATAAGAAAATAAGTTTTTTAGAAAAAGTTTACTGCAATAAACAAAAACGTTCAGTTTAATTTTTAAGTAATCCAAAATGCTCTTACATATAAATTCCTAAAATAATAAAAAACAAAATTGCCTCAAACCAAGACTTCTTATACCAAGTCACTATTTGGGGAAAAAGGAGTGGTTACCTTATAAACATGAAAAATATGGGTTTATAATGGAATTCCTGACAGGCCTTCATAGAAGCTGCTATAATATCTTGAATCTGATTTAGGAGAGGTTTTCAATAATACTTTTCCAAGACAGTCTATTGGGAACTGCTAAAAAAAAACCTTAATGGGTTTCTTTTTCCAACTGCCTCAGTATATTTGATGATAGTCAAAGTGTTTTTACTGAATATTATTTTGGTGGCTTTAACTCCAATATATGCTGTCTCACACTGGTTTCATAAGGTATGCTTGGTTTGGCATTACCACACTAAAATAGTAACACTTTGTTTTAATATTCTAGATATTTCTATTGATGCAGATTAACAGCTATGAAAAAGGGCTCGTTCTAATAGTCACTTCTACAAGTATGGACTAATTCTTGGATAATTCCCAGTATTGTTAAAAATATATTAGAAATATATAATAGAAGGAATGTTCTATCAGTCTAATATCACCTATAAATTACACCAAGGTAATTTTTGCTTTTCACCTACTAAAAGGTTTCTGGAGTTTAAGTTGAAGAAAAAATATGAGCCTTGGAATATCCAACAGTAACATTGCTTTGGATCTGTTCTATATTGGATGGATGCTCATTTTATTTTTATTGGGACTGCGAAATGAATATTTGTCCAATTGAATAAATAAGAACCAGACTTAATAAACTACAGTTAGGGATAGAGAAAACCTCAGAGATTAATGGAAGAGGTTAGTTTTGGTAACCTGTGTTAAGCAAGACTCAACGTCAACTTGGGGCAATTCATTGTGATGTTACTCATTGAAAACAGATGGAAGAATAGTTCTATACTTCTATAGTTCTAGAGAGCCGAGGTGGCGCAGTGGTTAGGGTGCAGCACTGCAGGCTACTTCAGCTGACTGTTAGCTGCAGTTCGGCGGTTCAAATCTCACCGGCTCAAGGTTGACTCAGCCTTCCATCCTTCCAAGGTGGGTGAAATGAGGACCCAGACTGTGGGGGCGATATGCTGACTCTGTAAACCGCTTAGAGAGGGCTGAAAGCCCTATGAAGCGGTATATAAGTCTAACTGCTATTGCTATTGCTATAGCATTTTGAATAGGACTCAAGACTAGGATTGAATAGGATTCAGACTAGGAGCAATAAAACAATCCAGGGTACTAAGGAAATCTACTAAGGTAATCTTAGCATATAAAAGTTCAATCTATTTCTACTGTATCTGTAGTCTTTCAGAACTTTCAGACCATCCCTGCCCCCATTTCAAAATTATGAGTGAACCTTGAAAGTTGAATGTCCTCTAAAGCAGAATGGACGATCTAAGCCTCAGGGCTACATCTGCCCCTCAAAACTCTTTCTTGCATTCCGCACACTTGATGTCCTGGATTACTGCCATTTCAAGATAGAAAATGTAGGGAAACAAATGACCAAGGGCTGAAAATAAGCATAATATATAGGTCACTGTCATTATTCACACTTTCCCATATGTGTGATTAAAAGACACAGACCAGTTCTCTTTATTCATGGGAAATCCATGAGTGATCACCCAGATCTCTAGTTTCATCCCATTCTGTTCCTAAAAGTGAAGCAGTTGCGGGCAATGTTTCCCCACTATGGATAAATCTTTTATTTAATCAATTCTAGACTCTTGCCATTCTTAAGCCTTGAATTTGAATCTGATCTGGGTGGTCCAATTGACATCCCTAATATGAAAACATCCTAACTTCATCCTACAGAGCCGAGGTGGCGCAGTGGTTAGGGTGCAGTACTGCAGGCCACTTCAGCTGACTGCTATCTGCAGTTCGGCTGTTCAAATCTCACCGGCTCACAGTTGACTCAGCCTTCCATCCTTCCGAGGTGGGTTGAAATGAGGACCCAGACTGTGGGGGCGATATGCTGACTCTGTAAACCGCTTAGAGAGGGCTGAAAGCCCTATGAAGCGGTATATAAGTCTAACTGCTATTGCTATTGCTATTGCTATTCCGAGGTGGGTGAAATGAGGACCCAGACTGTGGGGGCAATATGCTGACTCTGTAAACCGCTTAGAGAGGGCTGAAAGCCCTATGAAGCGGTATATAAGTCTAACTGCTATTGCGATTGCTAACTGAAATGAGCTTTTTTGGGGGGGCAACCTCAGAAAGGGTGATTGATGGCAAAAGCAAAGAAAAGAAAATCAAAGTTACCTTGAAAGAAAATACAAGCTTAACTGACCAAAAGAAACAGAAAGAAAGGTAAAAAGGTCAAAAGGCTTCAGAAAACTGAGTTCAAGATTATACGAGTGGAAGAATAATGTGAAAATAGAGAAGAGTGAATCAAAAAATATCCCACCCTACAATTCTTAATTACTGTAATTGGATGCCATGCTTCAGTGGCAGCTCTCCAAGGGCGTAATGGCTGCCCTCCTTTGCAATGTGTTAGCCATAATTAATAATGCTGTAGCAATTAGAGGAACACAGTCTGATGAGTCCTGTAGTTTCAGAGAGACTCAGGGGGACTAGGCACTTGGCTTCTATTGGAAACAACAGTATTCAGTCCACTAAATTACAATTTTACACACAGCGTCAAGTCAGCGTTCTTTATTACTTAGTGATAATGAAAACTGAGTGGCTGTATTTTCTTCAGAAATATCACATGAATATAATATACAAGTATGACAAATCCATTCCCTGTCCCCAATTCGTTCCGCTAGGCTATTTGTTCAAACAAGTATATAATATCAAAATCCACACCCGGAATGATTTTCCCCAAGATTCAGCAAGACCTGTTCGTGTTCCAGAATTCAGGGGAAAATGAAGAAGTTGCCGTCCTCTGTCTCTCAGAGAGCCATATTATGCATATCCTTAAAAATGAAGACCTCCAGTAAGTTTTAGGTAGAGTCCTTCTATTTTTATGCAGCAACTGCTCTCTTTTCTCTTCAATGAATGTCCTTAGATGGGAACTGATGTTGCTCCAGTCTTTTTCTAGACAGGATTTACTATCATATTAGTCTTCTGGGGGAAACTGCATCAGCAACTGTACCACAAGGGACTATATTGTTGCAGAAAATGACAGGCGTTAGACTTCTCAGGATACAGGAAAAGTTTATTTGGCAGCCAGGTTCAGAAAGGTAGCCCATGGCTAGCATTGCAAGTTCTGAACAACCTTCATCATCGAAGCACGCATTCTTATACATTCCCAAAAGCATTGCAACCCGGAAATTCTTAACACATTTCTTAGTGGTGACCTTGAGGAGAGAAGCCTTATAAGGAGATGAAGGTCTTACTTCTCCTTTTGTTTCAGGTATGGCTTACGTGTTATTAACGAACTTTAATTGAACTTTGTGGTTTGGACTCTTAACACAAGTTAGGACATAGGGACGTTGGCGAGAACATCCTGTGGTTAGTGAATGGGGACACTTCCTTTAAGCAACTTCTAACTGTCCCTGTTATTCTATTGCAAGTCCCAACTCTTGTCTATGTGACTTTTAATATAGAAGTAAAGGGGTTCTAAGAGGCTGTCTAGCCTGACCCAGTAGGTTTCACACTTGGTGTCCAAATCTCACTTACGGCTGCTTTATCATGAGGGATGGTTAGTAGGTTTCTCATCTCGTATTTCTCCTCCTTAGACCAGGAATATGAAGAACTTTTTAGTCCCATAGATATAACACATTAAATTGTAAGAATATAATATTAAATTTCTACTAGACCATCTGTATGAGTGCAGAGAGGACATAAACAAATTTGACCTCATCATCTGATGCAAAAGTGGCATATTAAACAAGATTTTTCTTTCCTTTTCACCATTTTTCCCTTGAGTGACAAGATTACCAAAATAAATGACTAAACACAATAATAGATTTAAGAACGTACAATACAGAAAATACTATGAGTTATTGTACGTGTTATTGAATTTAAGTTATTTCTCTGCTAGCAACTTACAGCCACTTGTAGAATTATCGATCCATTATTGTTCCAAAATGATAGCAATAAAGGCTGGCATTGTATCACTCCAATGATAGCTGGCGATGCTATGAGGGCGCTATAATGTCCATAGATTGCCGCATATTGTGTTATGCATCTTAGCAAATACAAAATGCGGCTATGTAAATAGAAAACTTAAAAATGGAAATAACGTTTAGAGTTCTTCGCTAAATCTAACTGTTCCTAGTTGCCATGCTTCAAAAGATGTACAATATAATGGGTGCCTATTCAGTAGCGGCTTTTTTGATTCACTGGACCAAGATAGCCCTCCCCTCCATCCAGGGGTGGCTTCTGGCTGACTTCACTGCCGGTTCGCTCATGTGTGTGCTTCGCTTGTGCGTGCGTATGCGCGATTCAATCAAAATTGTTCTGCGCATGTTCAGAACTAAAAAAACAAGATGGCGGCAGCAACGGCAGTGACCGGGGAACTGGTTCTGGGGCGTGGCAGGCCTGGGTCAATGCCGGTTCCAGTGACCCAGGCCGCCACACCACTATCAGTTTGGCTGAACAGGGCCCAACCGGTAGGAACCCACCTCTGCCTCCGTCCCTCACTCCCACCTTTATGATAATGTTTTTTTGCTTAGAGGTAGACAAGTATGGCTTCTCAGTGTCCTTTAATTACTTGCCCTATTTATGTCCTGTCCCTTAGTTCTGTGAATCATCAGGCCTGATCTGGGGCAATGACTCCTCTTTGGTATAAGCAGGGCCGGATTTTCCTATAGGCTAACTAGGCTTCAGCCTAGGCTTCAAGATCAAGAGGGGTCTACATTCAAAGTGTTAGCAAAATTAAAATTACACCATTCTAAAACAGTGAACACTAAAACACTGAACCGAAATAAGGAGAAATTCTACGCATATGACTAATAAACAAACATAAAAATGTATTGGTTAAGATCGTTCCAGCGCCGCGGCAGTTGGGGAGCCCACCCACGTTCCCGGCACCGGCGGTCGGGCGAGAGGCGCGGCCGCTCCAGTAGCCGCCCCATTGACGCGGAGCCCACCAGTGGCCAGGCAGGTGAGGGCGAGGGGGCCGAGCTGGGCAGCTGAGCGCAGCAGGGGAGGTGGCTGGCCTCGCTGCCTTTGCCGCAGAGCAGAGCCACCCTCCGTCGGGAGGCCAGCTATATATATATTGATATATATTGATATATATCACAGTAATGGTGTCTTTATTGTCTCTCATGTAATTTACAAACTTAAAATGGGAGGTGAAAGGGCCTCATAAGTGGAATAGCCTAGGGCCTCTTTTCATCTAAATCCGGCACTGGCTTATTCCAGGCTCAAGTGAAGCCAGATTCCACCCCAAAACCCCTCTAAGTTCCATCCCTTTCGGGTCTCCCATCTGGCCTGTCCTTTCCCATCACTCTTCCAAGAAGTTCAAAGGACTACTAGGGATATGGCATTCCTGATTGTATCCTCACTATTACTGAACTCCTTTGGAAGAAAAGCTTCGACTGGCCTTTCTTGTTTTCCAGGAATAGGCAAGAAATTATGTGTTTTCAGCCTACTAATCGAATGAAGGGCCCTGCCAGAGTCACTTAGGTCAGAAAATGGGGTATATAGAGGAAACAAATGTTTAAGGGACATTTGGCTGGGAAAGGGGTTCCTTTTAGGTGGCCCTCTGCATTACCCCCCTTTTTTGTTTGTTTTATCTAGTTGATTTTTTTCCCATTTCTATTCTTCAAATATAAATATATAAGATAAGATTAATGAGTCCTGCTGCTTGACATTATTTTTTGCCATCCCCAGCATGACTGGGATGGAGCTGGACGGTGAGTTGCCTAAACAAATATGGCCAGGGTTTTTCCCCCCAAAAAAATACAAGCCTGAAGATTTCAGATCAAGACTCCATAGAAAGAGGGAAATGGTGAGATTGAGCCTCGGTTCCACCACAAATCCGTGAAGCCCTTATCCGCGGAGACATAAGCGCGAAGACTAATTCGCGCCGTTCGAAGCGCTAAGGAAAAACGCGACCCTACCGCGATGACATAATCGCGGAGGGCAATCTGCGCATTCCCAAGCACTCAGTACCCTAAACCTAACCCTAAACCTAACCCTAAACCTAACCCTAAACCTAACCCTAACCCTAACCCTAATCCTAACCCTAAACCTAACCCTAAAACAAACCCCTAAACCTAATCCTAACCTTACCTTAATTGAAATCAGCTTTCTGCCGCGGCGCCGTTTTAAAGCGCCCTTCTGTTGCTGCGCTGTTGTCGCGGCAGTGATGACGCGCGGTGATGACGTCGTGGCTTTAGCGACGTGGTTTTATCACCGCTATTTTGACGAGCGCGGTTTTGTCGTGCCACGTGAGCCACACCCCATAACCAACATCCTTTGGAGCAAAATGGGAAGAATATCGCTGCAAAAAGTCCAGAGCTGGATATTGTAGCTTTTGGTTCAGTGCTACAGACGACACGTCTTATCAGAGCGCCTCCATTAGTAAACTTCGCTTTGGTAAATGAACTCTCCCAGAGTGGCAATTAAATAGCCTTTAGTCCTGCTCCTCACCCTCGCTTAAGTATATTGTTGGTGCAGCATAATAATTATACAATTAGCCCTGTCACTGGCATGGAGGTTGGGAATAGAGACATCTGAACTTTCAAATACGAGCAGCTGATAGATGACCCTCATTAACCTATCCCTTGTACGCTCCCTAGCAGGCTTTTCATCAGCTGTAAGCCAAAGCTGCTTAATAAAAAAAGAAAGACAGATCTTGACCACCAGCTTCGTCCCTTCGCCTC